>NW_024352787.1:12487642-12719667 GCF_902729225.1 Pteropus medius | reverse complement strand
GTGAGGTCTCAGGGAATCACCAGAGCAGGACCAGTGTTAGCCAGGTTAATAGAGACTCAGATATGATGCCTGCCTGCATCTGCACACTGGGCGAGGGGAGGGCTCAACAAGAGAACAATGGCTTCTGGGAGAAAGCTGCTCCTCCAGCCCTTGCCCCGAAGCCTGACAATTCAGTTCCTCCTCATAAGTCCCAGTGCCTTTCACAATGCTGCCCTAGTGCTGGAGCTCAGAGTAAGTGAGACTGCCAGCAAGTAAGTCCATGTGCAGGCCCTTTAAGAGGAATGCCTGGGACTCCAAGAGTCCTCTGTCTCACTCAGCCAGAATCTCTGCTGGTTTTCACAGCCGGAAGTTATGTAGATTTCTCCTCCCAGCACTGGAACCCTGGGCTCTGGAGCCTGTTGTGGGGCTGGGACCCCTTGATCCTCATGGGGGACTTTGCAGCTGAGATATTCTTTCTGATTTTTAACTGCCACATGTGAGTTGGGACCAGCTGTTCCACAACTCTGCCCATCCTACCAGTCTTGAGGTGGCTTCTTCTGCATATTCTTGGTTGTGGGATTCTTGTTCAGCTAGACTTCAGGCGATTCTCAATAACAGTTTTTCTATAGTTTGGTTGTAATTTTGATGTGGTCGTGAGAGGATGCAAGTAGAGCATTTACCTACTCCACCATCTTGATCATAAATCAACCCCTAATGTTCTTACGTCACTGGCCCCCACCATAAACTGCCTAAGGCAACGTAACACTGACTCCCACCATAAACTGCCTAAGGCAACCCTGACCAATGCTATATGACCACCACTGCCAGAAGCTGAGAAAAATCAGACAGAAGAAAGATGTCCCCTTGCCTTTCCCCAATCCAGATAAACACTTTTGGTTTTAATTTTTCTCATATTGCCATAGAAATAACTTTAGCTAGAACCTTTGAATGGGGGGTCAGGGGTCTCTTTTGGCCCTAAGAAGCTTCACAAAATGTGAAGAAGAATGTGTTATAGTTGTATAAGTGTATGATACTTATTATGTGTATGATAGAAGTGGAACTTAATCTTAAATGCTGATTCTAATGGGAATCCACAAATCTACCTTCTTTATTCCATCCCTGACTAGTTAAGTTAAAGGAAACATCTTAATGTTCCTTCTCTTTTTATTCTAACTACAAGAGTAATTAATACAAAAACTCATTTAACCAGAAAACGCTACAAATATATAATATAAATACAGAAAACAGAGGGACATAAAAAGCACTAATAATCCCACCCAGAGACAATTATATTAATGCCATGGAAATAACCTCTCAGATCCTTTTAGATATACATATACATATATATGCATTTATTATTAGATGGGATCATACTACAGGTACAATTGTGCAATTGTAATTGTGTAATTGCCACTCCTTTATAGTGCATGCAAACATCTTTCCATTTCAGTGTAACAACTGCTGCCTTCCCCTGCCCAGCTCTACCCAGGTACTGGACCTAGGACTGTTTCTTCCATACCACCACCTCCCCCTCTGTTTCTAGAAGGGCTTTCGAGGTGGTGGTGACCTTCGGAGAATGGCCTTGAGGTTAGGACAGCCAAAGCCACTTCTCTGCATTGTTATCAACTGGCATGGCTTGGGGCAATAGCGAGCTAGCTGGCTGCCCCTGGGCATACGGATTTTTCTGACTGACACCAACTACCCTATGGGGTTCCCTCACCCCAGCCCCTTAACTTTCCCTGGATCGCATCTCTCCACTCCCCAGGCCTTCAGCCCACCCAGTGCATGCCCACTAGAGAGTGTACCTCTTTCTCTAGTTGCTTTCCAATATGTTAGAGGTATAATCTCATCACTTTACTACACTGGGCTCTTTCATTTTGGTTCCCCAATAAATTGAATATAAACTGTATGTTTCTCCCTGCCATATATAGCAGCCCTAACAATCCTAACCCTCCTTTAAGTCATGCATACATCCCTGACCTAGGAGAGGTCTTCCAGGCAGTAGATACCCACTACACCAGTAAGTAGGGAAGGGCTGATCTGAAACTGTTCTCAAACAGGTCTAGAACTGAGTCCTGGGCTGTGACTCTGCTTCTCTGCACTTGTAATTTTTATGACCAAATAACTGAAGGAGTTGAGTATATTAGGTAATTTCCAGCCAAGGACAGATATCAACTGTTTCCTCTTCATATTGCTGAGGGGCAGATGAAAACATTAGGACCTCCCTGCAGCTTCTACAGATAAAGCCCTTTGCACCTCCGAAATGCAAAAGTAATGTGTTCTTTTGCCATTCTCTTAGATGAGACTCAAAGCCCTTGTAGGGAAGAAGAATTCCTCTCAATAATGGCTAACATTTATCCAGCACTCATTATATTGTGCTTAATCTTCACAAACACCCATGTTGTAGATAGTATTATTATCCCATATTACTGATGAGGAAATTGAGGGTGGGGAGGTTAACTAATTTGCCCAGGGTCACATGACTAGTAGTTGATATAAGTGGGAATTGAACCACAAATATGACTCCAGACCTTATTCTCTCCCCAGGGTACAGCCCCCAGAGGAGGGCTGACCTCTCAGTCAGCCATCCATTTCCAAAGATTAGATGATTTGTCTTTAAAAGGTCACCAAGTAGTTCAGATTCAATTGCTATGCTTCAGCCTATTCCAAAAAGTAGAACTTAATAAATTTGGAGATTCCATCAGACTTGCATGGGCTAAATTCAGATCTTTATTTATGCCATGAATGGGAAAGTCCCTGGAAAGAACCAACTGGGAATTTAGGTAAGTCACTTCTGATAATGTATCCCAGGAAAGAATAATGATCCCACAATACTTATTCCAAAAGGAAGCTCCAGTTTGAGTCATTTCTTGTGTAAAATGTCAAAATCTTAGCCAAGTCATTCTTGTCATACAGAGGGAGAACTTGCACAGTTGGATGTGAAGTTGGATGGTGTTTTTTTTCACTCCACAAAGGCATTGAATGGGTTAGCAGCAGCCACGCCTACATGACACTCCTAGTAGGTAGAGAATGTAAAAGGAAAAAAAAAGGAGAGTACAATAGATTCAAACTCTTCTAGGGCAGAGATGTCTTGTGAACATCCTGTACAGTGCAGGAGACTCTCCAGAGGGAGCCAGAGTTTGGATGCTGAATCATTAGCACAAACCTCTCAGAGTAAGGGCCCAGAGCTGATGATCTACCTTTAAACAGTCACCTCTGCTCATGACTGGAGGTGAAGAGACAGAGGGACAGAAGTTATTTCTTTCTCCAACCCAGCTGCTCTACCTTTCACACAGAGAAGAGGAGCTGGCAGAGGCAGTTAAAGCTGTGATGTCAACCCACACAGAAGCAAGTGATAAAGTACAATTCCTTTGAGACAAGAGCCACTTGTTGTCTTGTGGCTTCCCAGTACCCAGTCCCCTTTCTCATGGTAACAGCTCCCTACTTTCCCTGTGGGAAATAAGTTCTGCCTCATTGTGCCAAGTCTCTGGAATTGCCAAACAAAACACCCTGCCTTCTTCTGGCTAAAGAGATGATCACATGACTAAAGTTCAGCCACTCGTGCTCCCTCTCTCTCTCTCTGTGATGGTTAGTTTTATGTGTCAACTTGCCTAGGACACAGGGTATGCAGATTATTTGGTCAAACATTATTCTCAGTGTTTCTGCAAGAGTGCTTTGGATGAGATTAACATTTTAATCAATGGAGTAAAGCAGATTGCTCTCCAAAGTGGGTAGGTCTCCACCTGAATAGGACAGAATAGAACAAAAAGACCTTCCCCAAACTAAGAGAGAATTCTGTAGCAGATTGCCCTTGGGCTTCATCTTCAACATCGGTCTTTCCTGTCTGGCATCTCTTGAACTAGAACATCAGCTCTCCTTGAGTCTCCAACCCCAACTCTGCAGATTGGGCTCGTCAGCCTCCATATTCATGTGAGCCAATTCCTTATAATAAATCAATATCATCAATATCTCTCTCTCTTTAGAGAGAGTGGGGAGGGAGAAGGAGAGAGCGGGCAGCTCTTACTGATTCTGTTCTTTTCTAGAGAACTCTAGTATACCAACTGGGAGGTAGCTAGGTAAGTCCAAGAATATAGCCCAGGAAAGAATAATAACCCCATGATACTTATTCCAAAAGGGAAGCCCCTCCCCTCGATGTTATGTATGAATATAGACACAAAAATATAAGAATAATTGAGAGCAGAGACATCCTGATGAGACTGTGGCACAGCAGAGGGTGCGGTGTCACCAGCTGGGTGTGAAGGCAGCACAGATTGAGGATTATAAGATCCTCTGGTTGGTTATAAATGCTCATTCCAGCATTGATGTCCTGATGAGACTCTCAGGAACCAAGTTCCTGCTACCTAAACCCCCTCCTCAGATATTCTCACCCTAACCCTTTTCTCAAACTGGTTCTCAGTCTTTCTAACAATTATTTGGTCTATCCTGTATCTTCTTTTAGTCTACAAACATTTACTGAGTGCCCATTATATTCAAGGTATTGTTCTACCTTGAATATAGGTAGGGAAACAGCAGTGAACAAGCTAGCACTGCTCTCATGGAACTTATTTTCTAAACAGTCCTTTTCTTCTTAAGTAGGTTAACTCTTATGAAAGAGTTGATTTCTCTTGCTTGCCACCAAAGAGTCCTGATTGATATTAACATTCTCCTTTCAGAGACAACTAGCTCTGCCCTCTTCTCTTGGTCATCTCGGATAAGACAGATGCCAGTCCTCCAGAAGAAGTCAGAAGAAAAGATCCTGCACAATTATTGAAAGCTACTTCTCTATGATTACCCAAAAGAAAAAACCTGAGACCTCACTGGTGGACTTGTCTAATGTACTCGCTTTAGGAGAATGAATGGTGCAGCAGAAACACTTACATCAGAGTGGCTTCTCAACCGGATGCCCTCCATCTAAACCATCTTTACTCCTCTCCTGGGTAACCACCTGAGAGGATATATTACAATGAGCATTACATTGCTTTTCCGTCATTACAACTTGTGCAAGTTTAATCTTCATTGTTAGAAGCCTTTTTAAATGCCCTCCCCCAAGGCCTGCAGAATTTATTCTAGGATTACAAAGGAGATAAAATGAGAGAAGCTGATTCAAAGTGGCCAGACAGAGCTTTCTCATCAGGTAGCACCAGACAATTATTTAACACAATTGAAACTATCTTGCAGCAAGCAAGCATTCTGTTTGCTCACTGTGAGGTTTCAATGACTACAGCTGGGAATTGTCACAGTTTACTTTAGCACTCCTGGCAAACTTTGGAGCCAGCTTGCATAATGCAGTGTCTAAAGAACATAATTCCAGTTGAACGGAACATGTTTGCAGTTAAAAATAGAACTCGTCCGTGAGATGGGGGGAGAAACAAAATTAAATTACAGTCACTGGGGGTTCCTGAACACCTGCCCCGGTCACTCAGAGCCTGTGCTCTCCGGGAATTGCCAGCACACTGAAGCCAGCTCTGCCCTGAAATCAAATTGTAAAAATAGACAACCAAACTAACCCACTTAAATCAATAAACATGATTTAAGCAGGCAGCAATTCAGGTAGCCTCTCCAGGCCAGGCCTCCTTGGGGATTTAGATCTGTGTTCTGAAAGAATTAACTGTTGTAGATCCAGTGACAGACATGCTGGGTTTAGAGCTAAATTGAAATCTGAGACCGAATTAGGCCTGAATTCCACCCCCACTGATGCCTTTTCACTGCAAGTGCACATGTCATGCTCTGTACAAAATGAATGAAACGTTGTCCCTGCCTCCTTCTAAATGGATGCAGGAGTCTCATTGCCCACCGCTCCAGCTTGCAAAGAGCTAAGAATTACCAGAGAAAGATTTGGGTTTCTATACCAGAAAACATTGAAACAATATTATAGATCAATTTTGAAAGTTTGCCCCAGATAAAGAGTAGAAATCTCATGTCTGAGTACACAAAAAGCTAAGCCAGCAGCAGTATTGATCTGTAATATACTACCAGCAAAAGGGACGTGGAAGAACATAAAGAAAAGAGGCTACCTCCTACCGCAACCCTGCCCTTACATGCCCTCTGGCCTGGCAAATTGCTTCAGTTCTCTGTGTGTCTGTTCTCCTCCTTAAAGTAGGTCTGCAATGCCTGTTTCCCTTCCAAACTCGCCAAAATGGTTGAAAGTCTAATTGAACGCTTGTATCAGTTCTCTGTTTCTGGTTCTGAAATTCTAGAGAAATAACACCCTCTGTGTTTCACAATTGCCTGAAGAGCTTATAAAGATCATGGTACCTGGGCCACACCCCCAGAGATTCTTGGGCAGTGGGTCCCAGGTAGGGGTAGATTTTAAAAGCCCCCAGCTAATTCTAAATGTACAACCAGAGCTGAGAACCATGAGCCATGACTGGGAGAAAAATCCCTCTACTGCCTCCCCAGGGAAGGGTGGCAGATGAAAGACACGTGGATTCTCCTACCCATCTTCAGAGGGTTTCCTTTCACGGCGATGAACAAATTGTCTAGTTCCCAGACCTTCTCCTCCACCCCTCTGCCCCCATCAGTCAGCACAGGAATGAGCTAAATATCTCAGAAAGGTGGCTAGGGACTATTTAGTGTTTTTAATTGAAGCAAAACCTGAAGTAGCTCTTAAGTGTACTATGGTCTTCACCACAAAGAAGTTTATCTTTTAGGATTTACTCAGTAGTGGAGCATTTGTAACCAACCAGAGGGTCTTATAATCCTCAGTCTGTGCTGCCTTCACACCCAGCTGGTGACACTGCACCCTCTGCTGTGCCATAGGTCATTATTAGTAAGGGATGCTTTGATGTTAACCACCCCATCCACCTGTAAAATGTGAATGATTTAGACTAGAGGATCTGTAGTAAGTCCTTTAGTGAAGAACTTACTGCCTCAGGTGGGTTGGTCAATCGCATTTTTTCCCATCTCACCAGTGGGCTCCATGCTTCTCTGGACTAATGCATTATTTTGATCTGCAAGTCAGTTGTGTTTCCCACTGGAACAAATCCTGGAGGGCCCATCGTTCTTTCTCTGTGCTCCCACAGCCTGTAGTTTGGTTTTTGCCCTTGAAAGCACCCTGTTGCTTCTGCTGTTTTGAATCAGACATTCAAAAGGAGCTGGAAACCTTGAAAGAGAACCCAAAGGACACAGCAGGGTCATGGAGTGGTAAAGAGCTGAGAAACCAAACAGGCCTGAATTTGAATCATGTCTCCATCACTTACCAGCTATGCACCCTGGTAATATATGTAACCCCTCTGAAACTCAGTTTACTCAGCTGTAAAATAAGTTCAGTTATAAAGTCTATATCATGAGATTGGCATAAGGATTAAATGAGATGTGCCTGACATCATATGACTACCTTAAATTTCATCCATGATTACCACTGTTATTAATAAGGTTAAAATGAGGGGAGCATAGTGGACAATTGGCATCTTCTCAGAATCAATGTGAATTGTGGAGCAATAGGACTTAGGCAAGAAAACCTGAGTTTAGAGCCATTCCCTTTCCCTATGATTTTAGACAAGTCACCTCACTTCTTTAAATTTCAGTTTCTCTAGTTGCAGAATTGTGATAACAATAATATAGTAATAATAATGCCTACTTCACATGGTAATTGGAAGGACTAAATGCAATAATGCATGTAACTGTACTTTGCAAACTATAAAGAGCTATATAATTTAGTAATTACTATTCACACCAAATTCTCGAAATTTCTGGTACTGGTCCTGAAAATTGATAAAAAGAATAAGTGAGTTCTCTTTAGAGAATAGATATAGACTTTATAACTAAACTTATTTTACAGTTGAGTGAACTGAGGCTCAGAGAAGTTAGGTATGTTATCCCAGGGTGCCTTATAAATGGAAGGAAATTCAATTAAACTCTCATGCCTTTAATCCAGCAACTCAATAAAGTTCAGGTCAAAGGGTGGGTCCACAGACAGTGAGGAATCTGATCATAAGGGAACACTCATTCAGGGCTAATTGAAATCCTGAATGATCCCTTCCTTTTAGTCAGCAACCGCCTATTGTTTACTTACCATATTATCTCACATTGCCTCAAGAGATCTTCTAACATTAAAGTTATTGATTTTTATAAAAGATTACCTTCATAAAAGTAGGCCTAATATTACAGGGCCAAAAAAAGTTAAGCGTAGGAGGCTGGGAAAAAATGGCATAGATGATAGAGGCTTTGTTCATCCCTCTTGTGACCAAATCAAAGTTGTGACAGAAACACAGAGCAAACAGCAAGCAAAGTCATCTGGGATCTAGACGAACAGAGCACTACAACTAGGGAGAGAAATAATTAATCAACCTGCAACAGTAAAAGGTAGAAGGGGGCAAAGACACAAGGCTGCCCAGTCCTTAGCGATGGAGTGGGACAGAGGCTATAGCAGTGGCAGCGGCAGCTGCAGACACCTCTTAAAAGGGCCCTGTCAGGAGCAAACTTTTGCGGTGACAGACCTGCTTGCTCTGAGATGAGGCTTTCTCCTATGCAGAGGTGCCAGCGATATTCATTGTTCCTCTGTTGAGCCATCCTCCCTCCCAGTGTGCAGACTCAGCACCACCATAACTGAGAAGTCATTAACTAGATACAAAGGTCGTCCTGCCCAGAGGATTCCCTGAAACTCCACTTCCCCCAACTCGTGGCCCTACCCAAGCAACATCCACGTGTCCTTGCTTAGTCAGATGCCCCTTGCTGATGGCGCCAAGACACACTGGTGACAGCTGGCCTCGGCTTTTGGCATGGCCTCTTGAGGCAACTATAAGCACAGCATCTGTGGATTGCTTGCTGAGTCTTAACAGGTGGTCCCAACTAAACTTGGCCTGCAGCTGAACCCCTCTCAGGACTATGCTACTGGAGACCTACTACACAAAGCCACGTTAATAAGACCAGGAGACTTAGAAGCTTTGCTTAGTACATAGAAAAAGACACAGAAAGGCAGCCAAAATGGGAAGACAAAGAAGCAGAAGCCACTTGAGAGAACAGAACAGAGATCTAGAAATAATGGAGTCAAGCAATCTAACAGATGCAGAGTTCAAAACACTGGTTATAAAGATGCTCAATATACTTAGGAGAAGTGTAGATGAATTCACTGAGAACTTTAACAAAGAGATAAAAAAAAAAAACATAAAAATGGAAATGGAAATTATAAAAGAGAACCAGTCCGAAATGAAAAACACATTATTTGGGATGAGAAGTATATTAAATGGAATAAATAAAGTGAATAAAGAAGAGGATGAAATGACTTATATAGAGGATGGGGAAGCCAAGGATACTCAATAAAGTTCAGGGCAAGAAAAAAGAAGGCAAGACTATAATATTAATTAAGGAGCCTATGAGACATTATTAAAGGTAAAAATATCCATGTCATAGGGGTACCAGAAGGAAAACAAAACATTGAACAGCTATTTGAAAAAATAATGATGGAAAACCTCCCTCACCTGGTGAAGGAAATAGACATACAACCCCAGGAAGCTCAGAGAGTCCCAAAAACCAAGAACCCAAAGAGGCCTACACCAAGACACATTGTAATTAAAATGCCGAAGGTTAAATACAAAGAAAGAATCTTAAAAGCAGCAAAAGAAAAGCAGCTGGTTGACTACAAGGGAGCACCCATAAGATTGGCAGCTGATTTCTCAAAAGAAATTATGAGGACAGAAGGGTTTGGTACAAAATATTCGAAGTGATGAAAACCCAGGATCTCCAACCAAGAATACTTTATCCAGCAAAGCTATCATTTAGAGTTGAAAGACAGGTAAAGAGCTTCCCAGACAGAAATAAGCTAAAGGAATTTATCTCCACCAAGGCAGTATCACAGGAAATGTTGGAGGGACTTCTTTAAGAAGAAAAAATATGTATCAAAAACATGAATAAAGACTCGTAATAACTACATCCCCATCAACAAGTACCTCAAATGGAAAAGAATTAAGTGCATCAACCAAATGATAAAGTGCCTGAATGGATAAGAAAACAAGACCCCTACATAGAGACTCACTTCAGATTAAAAGACACACACAGACTTAAAGGAAGGGGATGGACAAAGATATTGCCTTGATGGACTTAGAGGGTATTACACTGAATGAAATAAGTCAGATAGAGAAAGACAAATATCGCATGATTTCACATACATGTGGAATCTAAAGAACAAAATAAACAACAACGGAAATAAACTCATAGATACAGAAAATATTTTGAGGGCTACTAGATGGGAGGGGAGTTGAGGGGTCTTTGAAAAAGGGCAAAGGGATTAAGAAGTACAAATGTATAGTTACAGAATAGACATGGAAATATAAGGTGTACCATAAAGAAAATAGTTAATAATGCTGTAATAAACATGTAAGGGGGAAGAGGTATACTACCATTAGTGGGGTGATCACTTTGTGAATTATGTAGATCTTAAATCACTATGCTGTACAACTGAAATGAATATATTATTGTATGCTAACTACGATTGAATTTGTACAATGTAAATATGAGCAACTAATTGTCTATTATATTTCAATAAAGTGGGGGAAAAAAGAGTAAAAAATATAGTGTATGTTTCGTCCCTTGAGGAGCTTTTCTTCTTGGGTCTTGGGTTTTTTTAATGTTTAACTTTTTTTAAACATTGAGTTTTGGGTGACATTTTTCTGCTATTTTATTTTTTATGGGTTCTCCAACCTCTGCTGACTTTGTTAACCTACACTATTTTCCATTACTACCATAAATAAACATTTCTAATTTGAAAGTTAAAGGCAGGAAGCAGCTATGCCAGCGAATGAGGGGGAGTTCAAGGTCAAAATGTTACTTGCCACCTATAAGCAGGCCCAGGTGGTTCCTAGCAAAGCAGAAGCTTTCTCTGGGTCCTGAGCTACCTAATTATCACAGCCTCTTCTCCTCCCAAATCCCACAGCTGTCCTCAGAGCCTCCACTGACCCAACCAGCTCACTGTTCACATTCAAGATATGGGTGACTTGGGACACCTTAAATGCTGGTCCTCCAGTACATTGATCTTTTAGGAACAATCAAAATTTAGCCAAAGGAAAGAAGTTCCAATAGCAGAATTCCAGGCTTTGCTCTTGGGGGCCCAAGAGGTATTATAGGGACAGGCAAAAAATCATTTCTCCATTAATACTCAAAGTCAGTGGTATGAAGTCTAAGTGACTTCCTGCTCCCATGCCCATTGCCTACTAGAAAGAAATTGGGGCCAACTGGATCCATGGACATAGGAAGTGAGCCAGAGGGAGAGGCCAAAGGAAATTTGCCAAGAGTGTGCGGGAGTGCCCCTCTTTCAGAATTTTTTACATGTTTGTGGAGGCCATGTGTTTAGCTCAAAGAGAGGCAACCTAGAGATTAGGAATGTTTTCTGTCCTCAAAAAGGCTCTGAGGAGGAGTGTCTTGGAGTTGGGCATGAGCAAAATATCCATCAATGATAAGGAGAGCAGTTTTTGAGTTTCTTCCAGCCCCCACGTAACTTCATTTTATGCCCCAATTAGAAAACAAATTAAGAACAAGAAAAGAATATTCTAAGTCACTCATCTAAATCTAAAAATTAAACCTGCACTTATACAATACTACATTTCACCAGCAAGATAGCAGCATGCATTTATTTTAGTCCCTGGCATGTATGCAAACACAAGAAACTATGAAGGTGTTATGAAAGGCACTGGCACTTAATTGTATAAGGCAGGCAAATCAGGAAATGGATACTTTTCTTTTTAAATTTTTATTTTATTATGAGATGCATCATACAGACAGCAGAAGGCATAAAAGAGTACAGTTTTCAAGAAAATTTTGAAAATAAAGACCTGTAAAATGCCGGTCTTTGAAAATAAAGACCTGTAAGTTAAAAGTAACATTGCCAGTCCCCCAAAAGCCCTCCAGTTGTCCCTTCTCAGTTACAAAGGAAATCGATATTCTTAAATGACCAAATAAAAGGGGGATCCTGAATTACAGTGATGTCTATCAGCTACCAAGAGGTCTGGCTGACCTAGTTGTCCTTTGAAGAGCTCTAGAAATATAAAAGAATGATCAAGTGGACAGGTGGCCAGAATAGCAAGTCATAAAGAGGCTAACATATCCTTGAAATGAATTGAAAATCTGCCATTGGTGACCTGATATCCCCATGCTCAACTCCCAACACATTGGTAAAAGGTGCCTTTGTCCTGCTGGAGCCAGCTGTGCCCCCAACCAAAGCAAATATTAGACAAATATTTGAAGAATATCATTTGGAGGGGTTGGCAAATTATTTGCCTGCTTGAAACACCCATCTATGTTTGGGATGCTTTTAAGCCTAATAGCTTTTCAAACCAAGAGCACAGAGGAAAGCTACAGTCCAAAGGATATTCATGTTGGAAAGTGGGTAAAATTTATCTTTTCTCTTTCATCCGATAACACAGGTGCCAGTGCCCTTGGGCTGCCCATGGTCAGGAAGAGGGTGGGGTGAAATGAGTAGAAGAGAAGGGGAATGAAGCCAGGCCTGCTCCCCAATCTCAGTATTATCTCAATTATGCTTCATGGCATGGAGTAAGAGAAAAGAGAATACCATTTTCTGAGAACTGGTTAGGTTCCAAAGACTGCATGTTGCATTAAATACATTATCGCTTTTAAATTCTCATAACAACCTTTGGAGGTAGTTATCATTATTCCTATATTCCATATGAGGCTCAAGGGAAGTTAAGGAATTTATTCAAATTCACACAGGGATTCAAACCCAGGTCAGGCTACCAAGCCCCTGCTCATATGGGATACATCTTATGCACCTCTTAGGTTCTCTCAGTGCCATTCTGGCCTGGACCCTCGGCCACCAGCTCTGGCTCAGTTGCCTCACAGCCCAGAAACTTGCTCCACCTGGGGCCTACCTGAGTCTTGCCTGGGAGGGTGAGGACCTTCCCCTTGCTGATGTTGGGCAGCTGGCAGATGCCCTGAGACTGCGGCTTCTCCCACCATTCTGGACTTAGCTAAAACACTGGCTGTGAGATTTGGTTATGTCACCTAAAGGGGCCAGAGAAGAAACCAAGAAGTTGTGCCCAATGGGAAGTTACTTTCCATTGGAGAGACTCACTTCAAAATTTCCCTCTCCCTCCTCCCTCCCAAGAATTGTTCCAAGGCACAGCTTTCTGAACATCCTCCTTGAAAACTTCTCATGTAGCTGAACAGACAAAACTGCTGAATGACAGCTGCTGTGTCTTCACAGCTCTTCATGAAGCAGTGTTAAGGTGTCCCTGGCATTGCTTCTCATCCTTCCATGCCTCCCTTATTTTCCTCACCATGATTGCTCTGAGATTGCACTTTCCAAATGAAGCACCAGCCTCCGGTTGTTTTCTAAGAAACATAGGCTTTTTGAGTTTGTTTTTATTTATTTTATTATTCTTAATAACGTGATGAGTTAACTGTAAATGTATCATCCAAAACAAAAGCTAGAACCTCAACATAACCTTCATTTCACTGTCTGATTCTCCTACCCCATTTCCCACCTCTCCCCACACAATATAACCATCATCCAGAATTCCTTTGCTTTTTAAAATAGTGCATCTACATTTATTTCTAGAAAGTGTATTTTTATATTAGTTGTCTTCAACTCTATAAATATTATATCATATTGTATACATTATGGGCATTTACTTCGTTCACTGAATGTTTTGTTTCATTACTGGGATTTATCCACATTGCTGTGAATTGGTATAGTTCATTTGTTTTTATTGCCATAATATTCAGTCAAGTGAACATAATTCATCAATTTACTCTCCTGTTGATGGGCATTAAAGTTGTTTTCAGGTTTTTGCATTTGATCACTGCAACTATGAACATTGTTACACACCTCCTGTTGTATATCTGTAATATATCTGTACACATTTCCCTTGGGTCTATCTCTCAGAGTGAGTTGTTGGGTCATATATGGATGAATGTTCAATTAGGAGATAATGCCCAACTGTTTTTCAAATTAGTTACACAAATTTGTGCCCTTTGTATCACACTAAAAATGTTCTCTAAAATCCAATTTTTATAGTTCCCCTTTGTTTCGATAGCTGCGAAAAACAAGAATTGTTGGTTAACAAAAATACCTTATGTCTTCTCTGGGTATTTGCATTTTTTAAGAGGATGCTTGGAGAAGCAGTGCTTTAATCCAAAGTAATGAATTTCTCAGGCTGAATATTTCAGGGCCTCTATCTCTATATGCCATATCAGATTCACTCATTCAATGCTTCATTTAAATGCTTACTGAATTCTGGGGCTGTGTTAGGCACGAAAATCCAGTAGTTAGTAGAAGATACAGGACCTGCCTTCAGACATCTCAAAAGTCTGATGCATGAGAAAGAGAAGACTATACTGGACTTGGATGCTATCTTTGTCTTCCTATTTCTTCTTCACTCTCTTCCCCAAGCGAATTGGGCAATTCAGGTTGACATAAGGCAGCAGGGGACACAGGAAGGCTTCCAGGAGAGTGGGTTGGTATACACTAAGCTTGAAGTTACCCAAAGTCAAATAACTTCCACAAGTCCCGGCAGGGCTATTTGCTATCATTAGTTCCCTTCCACTGTGAATTTCCTGGGAGAGCTTGGCCCCTCCTAACAATGGCAACTGTTCTATGGTCACAGCCCTGAATATCCCATTCTCAGAGACTGGTAGAAATCTGTCCTTCTACTCAGCTTCAGCTACACAAGAATCTCTTAGAATGGATACAGTATCAGTTAGAACCTCTCTTCTCCCACTCCTTATCCATTGTTTGCCTCTGCTTGGCTTAATCTTCAAGTTGACTCCATGTGACAGCAAGATGGACTTTGGCTGCCTCAGACCTTTAGAATTCTTAGAGCCTATGATCCTAGAGAAAGGATACTTTTCTGGATAGGTGGTAAAATACCCAGAGAGACTTCTGACTGTTTAAACTTATATCATATGTTCTTTCATGAACGAATCACTCTGACTAGAAAGATAAGATACTCTGGTTGGCTGATCCTGGATTACATGCCCATCCTCGAGCCAAACCACCTGAATAGAAATACTTTGAAATGAGTATGGGGATGTGTTCTCCCAAAACAATGCTAGGCAGACACAAAGCCTCAAGGAGATAGTTTTACTTGATTGCTCTAGTTCATTTTTCTCATTATTACCTCTTTAACTAGTAGGTATGTGGAACAAGGCATAAATATATTTTACATTGTCTCTCAGTATTTTATCAAATATAGCACAATTATCTTGGTAATATAAAAATAACATAAGTCATCTACCTAACTTCCTACTTGTGATGGCTTTAATAATCACATGTATAAAAGAATGTTTAGGACTGCGCAAGTAGCCTATCACAGTGTATATTTATAGTCCCCCTCTAACAGCTGAGCAAGTAGGGACCTCAAGTGGCTCCCCACACTCTACCCTTAAGTTTAGGAGAAATTCTGTTTCCCACTCTCTCTCTTCTCTATACCTGGATTACTGATCTGGAACTGTTATGAATCCGCTCTCCTATGTGGAATTGTTTCAGTCAGTTTTCTTGTTAGTTTTTCTGAGGTTCCTTATTCGTCTCTCTCCTTGTCAACAGCAGTTCCACGATTGATCACCTTTTTCTGTTTTCTTCTCCGTAGGACATTATATTAGAATTATCGACCCTGGAATTTCTGGAAATGTAACAAAAGGATGGGCATGGTGTTGGATGAGGATAGCAAAAAGAAAGCAGGTCTTAAAATCAAACTTCGTAGGCAGTGGTCAACCTTACCTACTTATGAGAATTGGGTCTGAGGAGCCCCTCAGTGTTTAGGATGTTGAGTCTACAGAATTTCAAAGGGTTCTGAAAATGTTGATAGATTGTCCCTAGACACCCTACCTAGGATTTCTTACATAGAACCTAACTTACATAGGACCTAAGTCAACAGTATTTGGTTATGCAGGTTATGAAGACTGCAGTCATTGCCAACTTGCCTCTGTTTTACCACAAGTTTTGCAGTGTAGAGAAGAAAACAAAAATACACAGAGCGTATGTGTAGTGTTCTTCATTGCACGTACCATAACTTGAAAATATATTTTCATTTCCTTTTTCTGGGCTATCTTCCCTTTTAGAATGTAAATTCTTTGAAGACAAGAATATCTTGTTCTACTTTGTATAATTAGCACTTAGCAAAGTACCTGGTCCATATGGGTGATCAACAAATACTGGAAGAAATAGGTCTCTATTCAAAGCTTTCTTCTCAAATGATTAGTGGCCATTGATTATGTTAAGAAGGTTCTGGTAAACATGATAGAGTAGGGAAACACCGCTTGCATCCTCCTATGACACATCAAAATTAGAACTAAACTACAGAACAACCATCATTAGAATTGCCTGAAGTCTAGCTGAACAGAAGTCCTATAACTAAGGATATGCTGAAGAAGTCACGATGAGACTGGTGGGAGGGGCAGAGATACAAAACAGACTGTTTCCCCACACACACATGTGGCAGTTAAAAATTGGGAGTGATATCTCAGCTGCAGAGCTCTGCCTGGAGGAACGAGGAGTCCCAGACCCACACTGGGCACTCCAGCCCAGAGTTTCAGTGCTGGGAAGAGAAGTCCACATAACTCCTGGCTATGAAAACCAGCAGAGTTTGTGGCTGAGTGAGATGAAGGGCTGCTGCGAGTAACAGGCATTCCTCTTAAAAAACCAGCAAATAGTTGTTGATGGATTCACTTGCTCTGCTCTAGCATTGGGGCAGCAATGCAAAACGTGCCACAGACATACAGAGAGGAACTGAATTGTCAGGCTTCAAGGAGAGGGATGGAGGAGGAGCTTTCATCCAGAAAGAACTGCTGGCAGAAGCCATTGTTCGACCAACCCAGCCTTCCACCAGCCCAGCGTGCAGACACATGCAGGCACCAATTCTGAGTCTCCACCAACCTGACTAAAACTGCCTGCCTTGGTTATTGAGACCTTGCTCCACCCAACTTGTGGGCCCACCCAAGCCAATTCCAGTGGCTTTTCCATACAAGTGGCCAATTCCAGTGGCTTTTCCATACAAGTGGTCTTGGCACTTGCTGCAGAATTTCCTAAAATCTCTCAAAGGTTCATAAACCCCAAACAAGTAGCATCTGGCCTCAGCATGACCTGTACCTCTTGCTAAGCAGCACTAAGCCCAGCACTTGTGGCAGCCAGCCTCAGTTTTCAGCTTAGCCTCTCCCAGGCATCTCTAAGCCCAGCACAAGTGGCAACCATTCGCAGATCACTTTGTAGCTCATATGGCCCCAGGGCAGAGCACAGGCTGTGGCTCACCTTGGCCTGCAACAGAGGCCTTCCCAAGAGGTCCCAGAACCAAAGAACCTGGTGATTCAGACCACACCAGAGCATCACCCAATCACCTCCACAAAAGATGCACCCATAGGACACATTGGACAGGCACCAAAGCCCTGCTAAAGTGAATCCTGCTCCACAGGGTCAGCCCCTGCACAACAGCTCTTCCACTGTAGTCATGGTAATAGTCCTCACAACCAATAAATCAGCCCAAGAGTAAACCCCTCCATGCAAACAGCGACTAAGGCTCAACTACAACAGGAGGGTACACACAACCTATACAAGGGACACATTTGGTGCACCCAGCTAGGATGACCAGGAACTGTGCCACTGGGCCTCATAGGACACCTACTATATAAGCCACTCTACTGAGACTGGGAAATATAGCAGCTCTACCTAATACTTAGAAACACAGGGAGGCAGCCAAAATAGGGAGACAAACATGTCCCAGATGAAAGAACAGAACAAAGCTCCAGAAAAAGAACTAAACAAAATGGAGATAAGTGATCTACTAGATACAGGGTTCAAAACACTGGTTGTAAGAATGCTCAATGAACTTAGGGGAAGAGTAGATAAACTCAGTGAGAACGTTAACAAAGAGGTAGAAGATATAAAAATGGTAATAGACAAAAGAATCAGAAATAAAGAATAACTGAAATGAATAATACATTATAGAGAATCAACAGTACATTATATGAAGCAGAGGATCAAATCAGCAATCTGGAAGATAAAATAGCAGAAAACACCCCATCAGATCAGCAACAAGAAAAAAGAATCCCCTACCCACCCCAAAAATGAGGATAGTTTCCGGGGCCTCTGGGACATCAAGTATACCAACACTTGCATCATAGGGGAACCAGAAGAAGAGAGAGAGAACAAGGGATTAAAAACCCATTTGAAGAAATAATGATGGAAAAGTTCCCTACCCTGGTGAAGGAAACAGACATGCAAGCCCAGGAAGCACAGAGAATCCAAACAAGATGAACCCAAAGAGGCCAAGACACATCATCATTAAAATACCAAAGTTTAAATACAAAGAGAGAATCTTAAATGCAGCAAGAGAAAAGCTGTTACCTACCTACAAGGTAACAGCTGTCAGCTGATTTTTCAACAGAAACTTTGCAGGCCCAGGAGGGATTGGCACAAAATATTAAAAATGATGAAAAGGACCTACAACCAAGATTATTCTACCCAGCAAAGCTATCATTTAGAATTGAAGGGCAGATAAAGAGCTTCCCAGACAAGAAAAAGCTAAAGGAGTTCATCACCACCAAACCAGCATTACATGAAATATTAAAGGGACTTCTTTAAGAAGAAAAAGAAAACGAAAGATAAAAAATATGAATAAAATAGCAATAATTACATATTTGTCAACAATTTCTTTAAATGTAAATGGATTAAATGCTCAAAAGACATAGGGTGGCTGAATGGGTAAGGAAACAAGACCCTTACATATGCTGCCTCTAAGAGATTCATTTCACATCGAAAGACATACATGGACTAAAAGTAAAGGGATGGAAAAAGGTATTTCATAAAAATGAAAACAAACAAACAAAAAAGCTGGGGTAGCAATACTTAGAGCAGACAAAATAGACTTTAAAACCAAGGCTATAACAAGTGGCAAAGAAAAACCTGTAATCCCACTTCTGAGTATTTATCTGAAGAAATCTAAAACATTTCTTCAAAAGGACATGTGCATCCATTTGTTCACTGCAGCATTACTTACAGTAGCCAAGATATGGAGGCAACCTGGGTGTTCATCAATGGATGCATGGATAAAGAGATGGCACATATATACAATGGGGTACTCAGCCATAAGAAAGAATGAAATCTTGCCATCTGCAACAACATGGATGGACCTAAAACGTACTGTGCTGAGTGGAGTAAGTCAGACAGGGAAAGACAAATGCCATATGATATCACTAATATGCAGAATCTAGAGAACACAATAAACAAACGAAATAGAAACAAATTCATAGAGAGTATTTTGATGACTGACAGATGGGAAGGGGGGATGAGTGAAAAGGGGGAAGGAATTAAAAAGTACAAATTGGTAGTTACAAAAGAAGTCATGGGGATGTAGTTACCATGGGGAATACAGCCAGTAGTATTATAATAATTATGTATGGTATCTGATGGATACTGGATTTATTGGGTTGATCACTTCGTAAGTTATATTAGTGCCTAATCACTGAGTTGTACACCTGAAACCAATATAATATTGTATGTCAACTATAATTGAAAAATAAAAAATAAAAATATATA
Organism: Pteropus medius; assembly: GCF_902729225.1. Classification (NCBI taxonomy): domain Eukaryota; kingdom Metazoa; phylum Chordata; class Mammalia; order Chiroptera; family Pteropodidae; genus Pteropus; species Pteropus medius. The sequence continues at coordinate 12,700,211 of NW_024352787.1, read as the reverse complement.
TGCTAAGAAAATTGTCTTTCCTAAACTAAACTGTGCAAGAATCCAAGTTTGCCTTACTTCTTCCCATTTTCCTTTTCTTTAAACCTGAGCAGCTTCTCCACAATACTTCCTTATTCATTATCCCTACTATGACTTCTTGATAGATCAGAGCTTTTTCCTTTACTTAAGCCTATACTCCCAAGATGGTACCCTAAATTCCAAGATTACCTTCTTTCCTATACTCACATTAAAACTCTCATTTTTTTCTGCTAGCAGAAAAATAATCACACAATTTTCTGTTAAATATTATATTGTAATAAACCATTTAAGGTAATAATGCTCCAGCATGTTTGTACTTTAAATCACACAGCTGTTAACATAAAATAAAGAATGCATTATGATGGCATTTCAGGATCCACATAACAGTGCAGTATGATGAATGTATACTTCCATAGGCAGGTGGTGGGGTGATTGGGGCTTTCCTCACTCTCTCAGGGTTATACCTTGATAATAAAGTCAAAGTCAATAAATTCCTAGACTTCCAATCATTTGGTCATTCTAAGAAAGGAAAAAAAAGAGAGAAATAAGAAAGCAGAGGAGTTTAAATACAAATGAGCCAAAACAAAACAAAAAACTTGCTTTTCCCCCAAAGAAAATAACAACGATAATCAAAAACTGTTTCAGAAAGCAAAGACCAATTGATTTAGCTTGTAAAAAAAATTATAAATAATGTTGTAAAAAACAAATTGAGATGAGCGGAGAGTATAAAAAATCCAAACCTATGAAGCATAAAGAATGATCACAAAGAGATTTTTCAAAAGAATCCTTTAAATGAATGGCCAATTTCTGAAGTGTATTAAAGTGAAATTTGATTTGCAAAACTTATCTTTAAATTTCTAGAAACGAAGCTATCGTATAAAATATTTTCTTTTGCTTCCTGGAGAAATTTTAAACAAACTTCATTGCCATCATTTCATCAGCATCAGAATTTTTCTGGCCAGCTTCAACTCAGGCTTTTCTTTATTTCCTCTGATTTGCATTTTCGATAAGACTGTGAACTTCCTGTGCATGTGACTAGTCAACGTTAAAAGTGGTCATCCCTGGTGATCTATTTTCTCTTAATAAATACTACAATGTCATTCGGAAGATCAGGGCAGTCCTGACAAAATCTACAGGGCCAGAATCAGGAGGGAAGGGCTACCATGCTTTTCTTTGGGTTTCCTACGTTAAATACAGGAAGTTCTGATCCTGGGGAGATTCTGCCCAATGTGCTAAAAACAAGACACCTCATCCACTCAGTTTAATGTCCCAGATCCATCACGCCCTGTTCTCTCCTTGGCAGGAAGTCAATTCTCTGTGCTGGCTAACAGAATAAACAAATCATCCATACAGAACTAGTGGACATTTTGTTTTGCTTCTCATCTGACTTCAAGAGAGAGCCCTGGGTATAATATAACATAAACTTGAAATCTCTATATAAATCTTTAGGGCATTCTACTTTGCCAGGAGACAAGAAAATGAGGAAGTCCTTGGAATAATTACTTATGATAGAAGTGGCTCAAAATTGGGTTCTAAAATCTCCATATCCACCCTTCTAAATAGCTTAGGCATCTTCCTAAACTGATATCTGATCCACCCCGGGATATGATTCTGGGACCAGCTTGTAACATCTTCACATTTGTCTTCATTCCCAAGTCCTGTTTTGTTGTCAGAAGTACTCCAGCAATGTTAATTAAGTAAAGTTGGTGCCACCCAAATACTCTCATTACTCAGAGGTAAGCCAAAGGAAATTAAGTGGTAATGCTCTAGGACAATTGTAGATCTGACAAAGCCAGACAGGAACTTGGGTTTCTGTGTCTGAATCTTGTGCTTTTGTTGCAGGCAGTATTGTGCTGCTAGTGCCGAACTGGCTTTCTCCTCTTGCTTATTGCTACCACATCTGGGACCTGAGATCTCATGACCAACAGGTTTTGAAAATATCAGCTATCTTAATCCTACCCACTAAAGATCTTTTGAGTTCACCTTCTATACTACTACCATAATGATCTTCCTAAACTGATATCTGATCATGTTACTCTTTCGCCTGAAAGTAACTCACTGCCAGATAATCAAATCCAAACTTCTAGCCTGGCATATAAATTCTTGTCTCTACATTGCTCCCCTTAATCAAAGCATCAGACATATTGATTTTGGTCCCACAAAATAACTCCCCTTTTCTCTATCATCATGTCCTACTTTCTGCTGGGAACTCCCAACCCATCCGGGAAAACCCCTTCACATCTCTAGCTTCAGTGCTGTCACTTCTTCTATGAGGACTTTCCTGATATGCTTTCTTCCTGCAGAGCTTCTCTCAGCAAAATGTGGATCAAATTCATACACCCTCTCTTAACTGAAGGGTCACGTGATAAAAATGACTATGAAAGGTCTCTGAAAAATGCCAAACACTACATACTCCAAGTTATGTTATTATAAGTTATTATACAATAAGCCTTATTTCTTTAGAAACCTAAATACAGGACTTGTGATTACTATAAAATTAATCTCTACAAATTGGAACGTTTTCCATTTATTCATTGCTTAAATGTGAGCTAAGCTTAAAATTGTGATGAGAACTATGCTCGTTTCAGCCACAGATTAAAATTGGACCCATACAGAGACTAGCATGACTTTTACCCCACATGATTTCAGTAGTGAAAAACTGCAGGTTGCTTCCTAGAATTCTGTTCCCAAGTTTCATTTCTTTCCTTTAATCAGATAGAATCATCTTCCTTAGCACTCTAATTCTCTTTTAGCCAATAAATAAAAGTTTGATTTCCTTAAGTGACTTTTGCTGTAGCATTGATTCTTTGTTGCTTCTTGACTACCCAATGTGGAGATAGAGCCACCTACTGTTTCTGGAACACAGTGATAAAAACGGGTAACTTTTATTAAGTGCTTAACTCTGTAACAGGCACTCCTCTATATAATCTCTGAAGATAAAATTTAAACGTCACTACAACTCTCATTTCCTCTCTGAAAAATGGGCATGAGAAAATGGAGACTTAAGGTTAAACCTCTTGCTGCAGGTCACAAAGTAGAGGAAGGATTTACCCAGAAGTCTGATAACACATCCCACTGTTACCCACTGAATTATACCACAGCTCCAAGGGACTGTGGAGCAACAAACGAGAGGGCTCCGTTGCTCTTCTGAAACTTAACACTTAGTGCAGGTGGAAGGACCCCGGGGTTATGAGAGCAAATGGCAGGCTCTGGACATGCACCTGAAACAATCATTGCCACAGTAGGTCTCCGTCGTAAACTGGAACACTAAGACCTAAAGGAACGCAGGTGGGACAGGTGCTGACACTCAGGCATCAGCCACAGAGCAGGGGACTGGCTACTGGGGTCAAAGCGATTTGCCACATACTCAATCCTTTGCACACGTTTTGTTCGGTTTTTATCAGAATGGAAAATGATTTTGTCTTACTCATTTCCCTCCACTCCTAAACATCCCTTCAAAAAAGACCTCATTAGATCAAATGTGGTATCCTGGATTGGATTCTGAAGCAGTAAAATGACATTAGTGGGCAATTGGTGAGGTTTGAAAAATTCTGTAGTTTAATTAATAGTAATATAACAATGTTAATTTCTTTGTTTTGATCAATGTATCCTGGTTATTGAACATGTTAGCATTAGGGTAAACTAGGTTAAGTATAAACAGGAATTCTTCGTATTTTGCAACCTTCCTATAAATCTAAATCTAGAATAATTTTTAGATTTTTCTAAAATGATTGTTGAATTCATCAGTGAAAAAAAAAAGAACTGTTTATAGGCAAAACTCTAGTTTCGAACTCATTGGTATTGAACATTATCTTTTGAGGGAATATTGGATGAGAATGCATTACAGTCTTATTTTCTCAATATGACTGCAACCTTGTATTACTATTAAGAAACACAAAAGAATGTTATAGTTAGCCAATGATATGATTACCCTATACAGTTTCCTTCTGACCTTTTGCACATCCTTAAATCCCAAGTATCATAACCTGGCACATATTTTGTAAACAGCAAAGAGAAAGTAAAACAATGACAAATCATGAAGGCAACTTTGTCATAATCATACTACCTTAGATAAGGCTCAATAGTATTACTTCAAACAGGATAATTTTGCATTACAAATATTTTCCATAACAGCCCTGGGAGAGAGTGGAACATTTTGTGTCCAGAGCTTCTGGCTCTTTCCTCATATTTGAAGAACAAGTCAAAGAATGACCAGTATTGTGGTCAATAGGAAGCAGTCATCTGAACATTCTTTTCAGATTTTGAACAGTGAGGCCTTCAATGAGATGCTATTGTTTAAACACTTTTTTTAGGATTAAAAAAATTCACAACCCCGTTTGCCTAATCAGATCTCAATTGCTCTGCCAGCCACTACCAGCTCCTTCTCAGGAAAGAAGGAGCTCCTCTGGACTCAGCTGACTGGCAGAAGCAGAGCTGGGCTATATGTAACTGAAGGTAACATCTTTAGCTCATTTCTGCTTTGTTTTGCCCAGTCAGATCCTGTAAATGATGCTAATCTTCTGCTCACAGTAAGTGGCCTCTATCTTTTAAAAACTATTGACACATGGTCACGGAAGAGAACTTCTTAAAGTTCAAGGTGTGTACTCTGGTAGAAAAGGTTTTCAACAGAGTAACAACCATGCTTTCCACTGGGTGGCATGAACAAGAAGCAGGGGAAAAAGATAGAATCAGAAGAGAGGAAATAGAAAGTTATTCTTCTCAGAAGTTGAGAAAGGGCCTGGTCAATTACAATTTCTGAGATCTTCAAAAAATGCAAAAAAAAAAAACAAAAAAAAACCGGATAAATGCCAAAACTGGGTTACTAAATTACAGTATAATTTAACATTAGCATCTAATTTGCATCTTTTTAAATATGAACCAAACCCAAATAGCACTACTATCCACAATCCTCCTTCAGGTGCCCACCCCAAAAGCCTCAACAGAATGGGAGTAAAGTTTTAGGAAAATGGACTAAAGAGAATACAAAGAGAGAAGTAACAAGGAAGTCAGTAAGGAGATCACTATCTTGGGACTCTGATAACTGGGTACTAGAAGAAATGGTGCAGGAACAAAGCAGAAAAGAAAGAAAAAGGGAAACTAGGAAGATCTGGAGTACCACTTATAGTAGTCTCAGGTGCACTGGGTATTAATGCTTGGTCACTTTCTACTGATACAGCTCTGAGGAACATCTCTGATGCGTTGTTTAGTAAAGGGAATCTGCAATCATCCACTAGGTGCCCAAAGAGCATAAGAGGCTATGCTGGGAACTGAGGAATGAGAGTCACGATAAAAAGAACTGTCTGTCGGCAAGGAAAGTGAAATATGTTCTTTGCACTCTCTGGGAAGCAAATAAGGAGGTAAACAGGTCTCAAAAGAGAAAGGGTTAGCTTCCTAGAAAGACCTTCAATAACAGTTGTCAAACTCTCCTAGAATAACTTCGATGGCAAGGAACCTAAGTTATAGCTAAGTGCTTAGAAAGTCAATATACATAGGCAAGTACTTGGAAGTTGGTATTGCGATTCCATTGTGCTAAATTCCTTTCTTTCTCATTTACTAAGCGTTAACGTGGTGTTAACTACCATACCATAGGCGCCAATAGCCACCATTCCAGCTAAGAACTTCCAAGATATTGGGGACGCCAGTAAGGAGATCACTGCCTCGTGCCTCTGATAACTGGGTGCCAGGAGGAAAGTGTCTCCTAAATTTAATCTTGAAGGAGAAGCAGGAATTAGCCTTCTAAAGAAAGACACTAATAGCGCCGCAAGTAGAGGACATGAACTATAGGAGAGGCGGGTAGATGGGTCAGGAGCAGCCTGTCTGGCCAAGGCTTTTTCTGTTTGGTATAACCCTTCTCCCACATCCTTCAACTCTGACTCCAATGATAACTGACAATAACCTTAAATTTCCGTAAGAATAATTGGTGAATCACGCTTCTGAGATACCTACACCATGGTCGCCCAAAGTCCGTTGCTCGGAAATAACTCTCCACCATTTTAATAAAAGGCATGTAACGCCAGCCTTGAAACGCAGCTTCACCTGTACCAATATTTTATAAATCCATCTAGAAGTTAGGAACTGCGAAAGGAAGCGGAGGACGAACGTCGCTCCACCGCAGGATGAGAGCCGAATAAAACCTGAGGGAAGGTTTTGCGCGGGGGAAAAAAAGCCTTGCTGCGCAGACGCGGAGGTGGGCGCGCGCATGCGCAGCAAAAGACGGAGCGTCGGGGGCAGGACTTTGGGGAAGGGGGCGCGGCGCACCCAGCATGGCGTCCAACATCTATTTGTTTCGCCAGCGGATCAGCCGGTTCGGCCAGGTGCGGCCGGGGGAGGCTCCTCCCCTTCCCTGCCCCAGCTCGTCTCTGTCTTCTTGGGCTGCCCCTTTCCGTCTCCGCCCCAAAGCCTCGGCGAGCCGCTCAACCGCCGCCGCCCCGCCCCGCGGCCTCCCGGGTCCGCCTCCCGGGTCCGCCTCCCGGAGCCTGGCCCGCCTTCCCTTTCTCGCCGCCGGGCTGCTGTGTCTCGTCGGTCCCCCTCCTTCTCCGCCCCGCTGTCCTGATTGTCTTTCCCTCCTTCCCTCAGAGGATGTCCTCCTTCCAGCTCAACCTCAACCCGCTCAAGGAGCCGCTCGGCTTCATCAAAGTCCTCGAGTGGGTAAGTGCAGCCCGCGCCAGCGAGGCCGAGAATTGCGCTTCTGCTCCCTCTCCTGCTCCGGCCCGGCCAGCGCCCTCGGCGAGTAGGCGGGGAGCCCCGGGAGAAGAGGCGCGGCCCCGCTCGCACGGACCCAGAGGTCGGCGCCACCCCCGGGACGGGACGGGATAGGCGGGGAGGGCACGAGAGGCCGCAGCCTGGGCCCTGGCCGGCGCGGGGCAGGGACGCCGCGGTCGGCGTTGAATCACTAGTCCCTGGGCTGCGTGTGTCCCGGGCAGAGCCACTCTGCCGTAGCGAAGCTCACCTCCTGGTACCCCAGTGGGAGTGGGAGTTCAAATTTCTCTTTGGCTTCACTGCTTCCCGCAAGGGAAGAGAAAACTTCCTGTTGCGGTCTAACCGAAACCCCGGTTGGCGCTGCCGCTGCAGGTCCTGTGGAAAAGACGGCCTGTGCTTTTTTTTGTCTTATGCTGACTTGAGTGCGCTCCCTCGAAAGGTGATTGTGCCTTGTCAAAGTGACTTGACGTGCACTCACTTTTTAATTGCTTTTCAGATGGGCTCCAAGTTATAAATGGATAAAAATAAACTGGGTCTGGAAAGCGGGCGGGGATGGTGGCGGAGGAGCGGGATTCGGGAAGTGGAAAGGTCTTTTAACAAAACGCATCTAGCCAACCCAGTCCACCTAAACACATGCTAGGAATCGCCATCACGTTTAAATATTTCTAAGCAACAACCTACAATCAGTTTTCAGTCCTTTCCTGGGGAACATTCAGTCATTAACATCAAAAGAGACATTAATTCGACCTTGGCAATGATCAGTCACTTATAAGAGTTAGTGAATACACCAGGCCCTGCAGATTTCCTTCAGACTTCATGGCCTAGTACGTATTTTAATGCTCATTTTGAGGCGCGTATTAATAGGCAGCTGGCATCCGTCCAGCGTGTACAGGCAAGTTGTTTTTATAGCGAGCAAAATTTACATCCGTCCTCTTTAACCCTGTGTTTTAGTGATATAGTGTGAAGAGTTAAGAACTTCCCATTTCCTGTTTTACAACCTACCCAGGATGTTTTTTAAAGAACAGAAACTCAAATTCTCTTATGGGTACTCAATCTGATTTCCTAACTACACCCAGTTTCCTACCTTTTCCCCAAAGTTTCAGTTGTTTTCTGAAAACTGATTTCACACATTTACTTTAAAGACCCATACGTGTATGTACTTAGGGTTCTATAAACCTAGGTGCAGATTTAAATATAAAGAAAATTATTATTTGAGTATAAATTGCAGTAGAAAAATCACATTTAACTAAGCTAATCGAATATAAAGGTTAAGAAAAAGTCAGTAGATTTCATCTCATTGAAGATTATAATTAAATTTAGAATTTAAATTTTCACCTAAACGAAGAGGCAGTTTACATTTGTGCTTATATTATTTGTCCTTTTTTAAAAGACATAGACTTAACTTTTTTAATATTTCAAAACCAGTAAATTTATTAGTGATCGTAGTTCTGATATATTTTGAATAATATTTTTTAAGCTTTTTAAGGAAAAACTACTGTTAATTTGAATAAATGATTACACAGGAGAACCATTTATGAAAAGATCATTCATTGTTAATAGTGTAGTGAACATTCAACAAATATTTGAGTATGTATTATGTATAGTTGCTGCGGTAAGCACTAGCGTACAAACATGAATAAAACATGGTCTTTTTCTCATGAACTCCGGCCTGCTAGGTTTCAGTTAGATCATATAGTGGAGGTATCATATAAAAGCATTTAGATATATGAGTCTAGATTTTAAAAGACAAATGTGGGATAGAGATTCAACAGATAACAGCCAGCAGAGAAGGAATGGTTTGGAAGATGGAGAGAAAACACTTTGGCATCACTATTAGAATTTCAAGAAAAGAGTACATCAGATGCAATAAAGAGGTTAAGTAAAATGAGGACTAAAATGCATCCGTTAGTTTTGGTAATCAAAAGGTTCTTGGTGGCTTTTTTAAGAGCAGTTTTAGTAAAATCAGAAATAAGTATGGTGGTAGGCTGAACCAATGTATGGTCAGAAGAAGACAATAAACCACTATTTGACTGAAGATGGAAGAAATTTGGTGGTAACCCATCTTAAAGATGGAAAAGACTTAATGGGTTTGTGGGCTGTAGAGAAGAGACTTGTTAATACAGTTGTCAGAGATGTTAATGATTGAATTAAAAACAGAGGGGAAGCATGATATAACAAGGTCTTAGAGGAGAAAGGCCCATTGTAGTAATTTTTAAATGTGTTTTGAATGAATTGTTCAAGTTTCATGAGGCTTTGATTAAGGTGTGTTGGGGGAGAGGGGTTACCTCTAAAAATAGTCAATAAGTTCACAAACAATTCTAAAATCTAGATAAAGGCTGCTTACCATTCATATAACTAAAAAAAATGATTCTCCAAATCAGCTTCTCTCTAGCAAGGTTCTCCATGATGTTAGACTAAGAGATATAACTTGATAATATGTAACAAATAGGTTGCAAATCTGAATATCTCACAGACATGAAGGGAAGATGCCTCTAAATATTTATTGACAGAATAAAAATGCAATTGCCGAAGTATATGCATTTTTCACTTTGCTTCTTAACTGTAGCCACCATATATCTTTTTTTTCCGTTTTTTTCCCAGTTTACTCCTGGCCCCTAATTAAGATGCCTAGTAGTGTCATTGCCTTCATTCTCTTTGTGTAATTCAGCAAAAGTTGAATTTTTTTGCATTTATATGGGAATATCAATATTTGACAGGGCTGTTGGTACAATTAAGCTAATACATAAATACGCGAATGATGATAACATACTTGAACAGTTCTTGGTTGGTTCTTCAGGACTGAGATACTGTTTTTCTAGAAGACTAGACCCAGAGGGTGGATAGACTTAAGCCCTATATAGCTGACATACGTATCTCCTTCAAGATCAGTATGACCAACATCCATGTCTCCTTCAAGATCATTGAGTTCTCTATTAGATATTTTAAACTTTAGAAATGATATATTTATGCTTTTCATTTGTCTGCATGTTCTGCTTTTAGCAGCCTCTCAAGGTGACAATATAAAATTTACATGCCTTCTTGTGTAGGGGTTAAACGTGGAAGTAAAAGTCTAGGATTAATTTTTATCAAAGCAGCTTTTTAAAGTATTTCTCTGGCAAATTTTACTTTGGTTCTTCATAGTCAGTTATCCCTACTATTTAGATCAAAGTTTTTCATTAAAATAATTTTATCTCTTTTTAATATTGAACACTGTACTGTGTTTTGAACTTCTTGCTGCTATCGTGCATAGGGTAGACACTGAACAAATGTTTAGCTCTTAATGAATCTAAATAATATCCTTTTCTAATTCCACACACAAAAAAATTATGGAAGAGATACTGTTTGGGGAGAATCCAAGGAATTACAGACTAAGCAGAATTTTAGAATTTTTAACCATCTGAATATTTTTGTCTGTGCTGATCAAGTTTATTCTAGTATTAACAAGAGATATTTATTGAGTGCAATATATGTGCTACAGCTTTACCTGTATTTTTTCATTTAATCCTCTGACAACCTGTGAGAGTTGTTGTTCTCCATGTTACTGAAGTTTATAGAAATTAAGTAATTTACCCAATATCCTATGATTATTACTTCATCCAGGATTCTTTAACAGTTTCTTCTTAGTCATTGTGATAATTCACCTTTGTGTTTCTAATTGTTTTTTTAATAAATTATTGAAAAGATTACCAAACATTTCAGGCTTTAAATAAAAACATAAAGTATCCGAAGTAATTTTTTCTCGTTTGTTAGATGCATGTTTGTAAAATCTTAAGAGTTAAAAACAAGTAAGTCTTCTTGAATCATTTATCAAGTTTGAATTTTTTTCTGATTTTATACTTATAGCTTTAAAAACATTACTAAGGAGTAAGTTATTATCCAGGAAAACTAATGTGAAAAACAGTAAGAAAACTGATAACCATTTGAGCATTACATATATCAATTTCTTAAACTCAAACTTTCAGAAATATTTAATAGTTTATATAATATACGTAATGTTTAGCTATCCCAAGTAGATCATAAGATTTTTGCAAACAGGGACCATGTTTTATCTTAATTTTGTGGTTTACAGTATAGCACAGAGAACACCCCAGAAGACAGAAATCATATTGTGGAATGTAAGGAATGGGCCATATACATACAGATGTTTGTGTCGTCCATTTGCTTAATTTTTATATTTTGAGGTTATTGTTATGTAACACAGACTACTTTTCGGGAAACTTACCTTCCTCTTTAACCCTGCCATTTGGGTTCATTTTCCCCTACTATTATAGAAAGGGAAAAAGGATTTCAAATAGCATTTTGTGCCTGCCAGGACTCAAGCTGTTAATAGACTTATTGACTCACTCCTATACCTTTAACTCTTTTATTTCTACCAGGAATCTTCTCAGTATTTACCATGAACACTCTCGTGGGATAGCTCAGATGTAATTTCCATAGACAAAATATATGTGTTGTCAGTGCTTTCAAAACACATAAATGCATAAACACTCACCCCCGCACATACTAATAGCAATACTTGATAAAATATAAAAGGGAAAATTAAGATAACAGAGCAATGCTCTAATATAATGGTTATCACACACTTTGGTCTCAGAAATGCATTATATTCTTAAATATTGAGGACTTCAGGGAGCTTTTGTTTATGTGGGTTGTATATTCATATTTGCCATATTAAAAATCTAAGTTGGTGACATTTTAAAAACATTCATTTATTTTAAAATAACGATAATAAATCACTTGAAGGCTTGAATTCTATCACTGGCAACAAATCCTGCATGTTTTCCTTGAAGTAGAAGGCTCACCTCATTTGTTTTTGAGAAAAGTATGCCAGATATCGAAATAGGAATAATATTTTTTTGTCTATGAGTTGTTCTTTCAAGTAAAAATGGTGTTCCAGGAAAAAAGCAGCTAGTTCAGCATACAGTTCAATTGTGTAAATCAGGGGTCCCCATCCCTAGGCCATGGACTGGTGGCCTGTTAGGAACTGGGCTGCACAGCAGGTGGTGAGCAGCAGATGAACCAGCCAAACTTCATCTGTATTTTCAGCCACTCCCCAGTGCTAGCATCACTGCTTCAGCTCCACCTGAGATTGTCAGGCATTAGATTCTTATAGGAGCACCAACCTCTGGTGCCAAAAAGGTTGGGGACTGCTGGTTTAAATGCTTTCCCTGGAGAAGATGAAGTTAATTGGGTCAAGATGGTGGAGTAGGTAAACACCGCTTGCCTCTTCTCACAACATCAGAATTACAACTAAACTACAGAACAGCCATCGTTGGGAGTCACCTAAAATCTACCTGAACAGAAATCTTACAAGTGGGGCATACAGAAGAGACCACTTCAGAACTGCTAGGAGGGGCGAAGAGGCAGAACAGTCTGGTCCAATGGCCTCATCTGGCAGTTTAGTATTAGGAGGGATATCTCCTCTGTGGAGGTCACCCTGGAAGAGTGAGTGACGGGTCCCAGCCCCAAACCAGGCTCCCCAGCCCAGGGTTCCAGTAACAGAAAGAGAAGTTCACACAACTTCTGACTATGAAAAACAGCAGAGACTGTAGATGAGTGAGACAGAGGGCTGCTGGAGTCTCAGGCATTCCCCTTAAAGGGCCCACACACTGACTTACACAGTGACAGACTCACTCACTCTGAGCTCCTGCGCTGGGGGAGTAGTGCAAAAGGCTCCAGGGACTTATGGGAGAGGAACTGAATTGTGAGGCTTGAGGGTGAGGACTGGAGGGTCAGCTTTCTCCCAGACAGAAGTGCTGACAAAAGCCATCTTTCCTTTGTTAGGCCCTCCCCCTGCCCAGCAGGTCCCATATCTGAGTCTCCATCAACCTGGCTAATACCACTTGCCCTGCCTTAGTGACTCCCTCATACCCCACCCCACCCAACTTTTGGGCCCACCCAGGTAATTTCCAATGGCTTTTCCATACAAATGGCCTGTGTTGGCTCATGTAGCAGACTTTCATAAAATCTCTCAAAGGTTCATAAAATCAAGCAGCATCTGGTCTCAGTATGCCCTGTACCTCTTGCTGAGCAGCTCCAAGCCCAGTGCGATGGCAGCCATCTGCAGACTGCTTGGTGACTTGTGCCGGTGGTCCTGGGCAGGGTACAGCCTGCAGGTGAACTTGACCTACAGTGGGGCCCTTCACAGGAGGACCCAGGGCTGACACACCCAGTGGCCAGTTTTGGACCAAACCGAAGCATCACCTGGGGTTGCATCTGAGGATGACAAATCCAAAGGGCAGACTGAGCAGGCACCAGAGCCCTACTAATGCAGATCTTGCTCCATAGAGCCAGCGCTTCACCGGCCAGTCTTTACAACCAATCAGCAATGAGGGTCACTCTCTTCCATTGACATGCAAACAACAACCAAGGCTGGCACAACAGCCAAGGCTGGCACAACAACAACAACAGGAGGGCACACACAACTCATACAAGGGACACACTTAGAAGACCTGGCTAGGATAACCAGGACAACTGTACCACTGGGCCCCACGGGACACCTACTACATAAGGCCACTCTGCTAAAACCAGGAGCTATAGCAGCACTATCTAATACTTAGAAACGCAAGGAGGCAGCCAAAATGGGGAGACAAAGAAACGTCCCAAATGAAAGAACAGAACAAAGTTCCAGAAAAGAACAAAACAAAAAGGAGACAAGCGATCTACCAGATGCAGAGTTCAAAACTCTGGTTGTAAGGGTGCTCAATGAATGTAGGGGAAGAGTAGATGAACTCAGTGAGAACTTTAACAGAGGTAGAAAACATAAAAATGGAGAGAGAAAACAAAAATGAACCAGTCAGAACTGAAGAATATAGTAAATGAATATATTACAGGGAATCAACACTACATTAGATGAAGCAGAGACTCAAATCAGCAATCTGGAAGATAAAGTAGCAGAAAACACCCAATCAGAACAGCAACAAGAAAAAATAATCCAAAAACATAAAGATAGTTTTAGGAGCCTCTGGGACAACATCAGGTGTACCAACATTTGCATCATAGGGATACCAGAAGAAGAGAACAAGGGATTAAAAACCCACTTGAAGAAATAGTGATAGAAAACTCCCCTTCTGGCAAAGGAAATAGATATGAAGCCTAGGAAGCATAGGGGGTCCCAAACAAGATGAACAAAAAGAGGCCTACACCAAGACGCATCATTAAAATGCCAAAGGTTAAAGACAAAAAATAAATGCAGCAAGAGAAAAGCTGTTAGTTACCTACAAGGGAGCTCCCATAAGACTGTCAGCTGATTTTTCAACAGAAACTTTACAAGCCCAGAAGGGATTAGCACGAAATATTGAAAGTGATAAAAAGCAAGGACCTACAACCAAGATTACTTCACCCAGCAGAGTTCTCGTTTAGAATCCAAGGAAAGATAAAGAGCTTCCCAGACAAGAAAAAGCTAAAGGAGTTCATCACCACCAAACCAGCATTACTTGAAATATTAAAGGGACTTATTTAAGAAGAAAAAAGAAAACAAAAGAAAAAATATGAATAATAAAACGATAATAACGACATATCTATCAACAATTATTTTAAATGTAAATGGATTAAATGCTCAAATCAAAGACATAAGGTGGCTGAATGGATAAGAAAAGACCCTTACATATGCTTCCTCCAAGACATTCATTTCACATCGAAAGACACACAGACTGAAGTAAAGGGATAGAAAAAGATAATTGATAAAAATGGAAACAAAAAAGCTGGGGTAGCAACACTTAGAGTAGTCAAAATAGACTTTAAAACCAAGGTTATCTCAGAAGACGAAGGACCCAGTAATCCCGCTTTTGGGAATTTATCCAAAGAAACCCAAAATCCTACTTCGAAGAGACATATGAATTTATATGTTCATATGAATTTACATGTAGAATTATTTACAGTAGCCAAGATATTCAGGCATCCTGGCTGTCCATCAATAGTTGAATGGATAAAGAAGAGGTGGTACATATATACAATGGAAAATTAGTTGGCCGTAAGGAAGAATAAAATCTTGCCATTTGCAACAATATGGATGGACCCTAGAGGGTATTGTGCTGCATGGAGTAAGTTAGACAGGGAATGACCTATGCCATATGATTTCAGTTACACGTGGAATCTAAAGAACAGAGTAAACAAACGAAGCTAATTTATAGACAGGATTTTGTTGGTTGCCAGATGGGAGGAGTGTTGGGGGGATGAGTGAAAAAGGGGAGGTGGATAAAAGAGGGGAAGAGGTTAAGATCAAATCTAAGGTTACAAAATAGTCAGGATATAAAGTATAACAGAGAATATAGTCAGTAATATTATAGTGACTATGTATGATCTCAGATGGGCACTAAATTTATTGGAGTGATCACTTTGTCAGTTATATAAATGTCTAATGTGCACCTGAAACAAATATAATGTATGCCAACTGTAATTGAAAAATAAAAAAATATTAAAAAATAAAATGAATTTCATTAAACCTAAAAAAGATAATAAATAAATTCTTTTCCTGGAGACAACCATTATGCTTGGTATGCAGTGAAAATGTTTATTTGTACATCCTATTTCATCATAGAATATTAACATTCAAAGGTCAGAATTTAATAAAATAATCTTTACTGTTTCATTAAATACATTCTTAATTAAAACTGGCTTTTTTTTTTAACTGCAAGTGCTTGACAGTTTGATGTTTTCACTGATTTTTAGAAAACCCCAGCAGTTTTACCCATGAATGCTTTTGCTCAAATCAGTGCAAATGTCAGTAAAGTGTAGAAGGTAAATAATGTCTTAGTAATATTATGAGAATTTTTTTGACCCTATGGACTCCTGAAAGAGTCTTGGGTACTCTCAGGTCCATAGACGACAAAGTGAGAATTGCTGTTCTCATATAAGGTAAACATCATTGGGGACCAGCAGTGGAACAGAAAATATGGGTGAGAGAAGGACTGGTACCAGCTCCTGGAAATAAATCTGGAGAAAAAGTTTCAACCTATTGTCTGGATTTATGACTTAAATAGAGCTGAGTACTTGAAGAAGTAGAGAGATTTAGCTTCCGAACTAAGACCTGAATCAGTCTACCTGCTTATTTAAGGACTGGATTTGTGATAAATATTCTCATATGTTGGTAGTTTGGGGGTCCCATCCGAAGGTGTGGTGTTTGTGAGCTAGGGGACTCTGAAGGCCAGGTAGAAATGGCCATAAAACTACCAGACAGGGATAGAAAAGGGGGGGAAATTTTTATACCAGAGAGGGCTATAAAACCACTAGACAGGGATAGAAAAGGGGGGGAAATTTTTTTCACTTAAAGGCTCAAATTCTATCAGTGGTAACAAATGACAGACTCACTTCAAGACAGCCAGCTAAGCAATCAGGATATTGAATCACTTCAGGACATTAAATAAATAAATGAAGGTGGTCTGAAATGACTTTAAAATAAGTACATTTAGGTTCCTGGGAGATTTGTAGTTCCATACTCTAGTTCCATGGCTTAACAATTAAGAATAAAAGTAACATAAAGATGTTTTCAACATAATAATAATTAGCAAAAGATTTAGCTGTTTATTTCAGCAGGAAGTCAAGTTTACTTATGATATAAATTATTCTTCAGGATTGTGGAACTGTACTAGCAGGCTATTAGAATTTTCTATGGTTGTGTTTTATGAGCAGAGTGAGTAGAAAGGTGAAACTGAAGCTCTTTGTAACTGACTTCATTGCTCAGTGGGAATAAACATATCAGCATCAATAACAAAATGTTTTTTAAAATGAGTATCTTTAGTAAATACTTCAGACTGACTCATAAAAATACCTTTGCTCTAGGCTCTAATCTTAGGGATTTTAAAGGCAAACACTGTGATAGTTCATTTTAAATACTAAATGATCATTTGATTTAGTAAAGAGCATATATTTTGCACATAAACAATATACTTTTAATTCTGTTTCTGGAGATTTCAGTTATACATTTCATTTTCCTAAACTAAATCTTAAAAAGAAATTTAAGTAGATGATATCAGATTAATGATGAAACTAAATAGCAGTGAAGACCCTGCAACTAGAAACATGTAAAAGACACCCATAAAACATGTAAAACTCACCCACAGATGAGTACCAGTGTTCCCAGTCTAACCCTCAAAGAGCTGAGCAAGGTCTGGGAATAGGAGCTAGGACTGGGGTGCTGGCTGTAAGATAAATAACTCCTTGAAAATATTAGGAGTCCTCAAACTTTTTTTTTATCATGAATCCCTGTCAGTGTAAAATTTTATGCACAGAGCCCCAATATGCATCTATAATTTAGATGCATATTTTACTATGTCAGTATCTTAAGGCGTAATATACACGGAGGGTAAATTTCATATTTTTAAATTTTATTCAGATACTCATCTGATAAATTTCTAATTATTCCTCCTCCCACTTTCTTTTGATCTGATTAAGTAGAATCTTTTTACCTTGTAATGTAGCTGATGAATATAGTTCATATAAGGTGTTAATGCTTCTATTTTCTCTTGTACATGAGCTTTTATATTTATCAATCTAGTTTTCTCTAAAGATATTTTTATAATATAAGTTCATTGATTACTTGTAAACCCTAACATACATCCTGGCAGTTGTTGAGACACTAGAGCAGGGTTCCCCAACCCCCAGGCCATGGACTGGTACTGGTCCATTGCATGTTAGGAACCAGGCTGCACAGCAGGAGGTGTGCGGTGGGGCCAGTGAGCAAAGTTTCATCTGTATTTGCAGCCACACCCCAGCGCTAGCATTACCGCCTCAGCTCCACCTCAGACCATCAGGTATTAGATTCTCATAGGAACACTGGTCCCTGGTGCCAAAAAGGTTGGGGACAGCTACACTAGAGAATGGTGACAATCTGGAAAGCACATGCCCTATCTTAAGTTTCATCTGTCTCTCAATTCCATGTGATTGTTGCTTTATGGAATACTAGGAAGACCACACAAATAAGTCCGCAGGCCAGGTTTCACCCATGGGCTGCCAGTAAATGTAACTTCTAATCTAAATCAGAATAGCAATAGAATGAGAAAAGTGAGATGGTTGGATAATTTACATCCAGACTGTTTTGTACTCCATTTAGTAAAAGTGTGTAACTTGGTCCTTTTTTTCCATAAGATAAAGACCAGAATCACAAACATAACATTTATTTATCCTCATGACAAAAAAGCTACTTTGAAATGATAGTTATGTAAGACTCTTAATATGGTTTTGTTTGTAGATTGGAAATTGGTATTTTTTTCTTCAATTAAACAACTAGTGCCAGTTTGCTATGTGCCAGGCCTTCTGCTAGAAAGTACTAAAAATCCCGTCTAAGACCAAGTACAAAGACAAGACAGTCTGCCAAGAAAGAGAGAAAGGCATAGTCTAAAAAGTTACTAATTTTCGTATTAAGTGGGAAACTAGTTTTTATTCTTTTTGTGTTTTGGTTGAAGGACGAGCTTGTTAGAGAATGAGGGTAGGCGGTGGGGCAATTCCTGGCAGAAGAAACATATATAGCCAAAACATAAATACTGGGTGTGTTTCAGAAACAGTAAGTAATACAGTGTGACAGAGTCCTACAGTACTTGGCAGGGAGTAGTGCACATGAATATGTAATGCACATAAATCTAGAAAGATAAAATTAAGGCTATCTCGGCCATGCCTCTTATGCCAAATTAAGAAGTTTGGGGGTTTTTTGGTTTTTTTTCCCTAAATTTAGGTCCAGAAATCTTTGAGGAAATCCCTTTTAACGGGGATCACATGACCAGATTTTTATTTCAAATTGGTGTGACATTACTAAAGTAGCTCTGTCCGATAGAAACAGTACAAACTACAAATGCAAACAACATAGTAATTTTAAGTATTCTACTAGCCACACTAAAAAAGTGAAAAGAAATGGGTGAGATTAATTTTAATAATATATTTTACTTGATTCAGTATATCCAAAATATTGTTTCAACAGGTAATCGATATAAACAATTATTGATGAGATATTTTACATTTGTTAGGTGACATCTTTATAATCTATTGCATATTTTACATTGACAGCCATCTCAATTCAGACTCGGCATTTTTACAGTGCTCTTGTTAGCCACATGTGGCTTTTGACTACCTTACTGGACATTGCAGCTTTAGAGCCCACACTATAGAAGATGAATGTTGATGGGAATGAGAATAGAAATGAGAGGAAGAGTATGTTGAGTTAGTCACAGTGAAAAATGGTGAGGGCCTAAACAAAAATAATGACAGGATTGATGTAGACAAGTAAACAGCTTTTAAAAGAATGGCATCATAATGCAATCTTAGGCAACTATTTTTCACTCATTAATTCATGTTGACTTGAGTAGCTATAGTTTATATATCTTTATTGTTCTATAACTTACCATAGTAAGTATATACTACCATATTTTATCTATTTTTTATTGCTTCCCCCATATTTTAATATTATAAATAGTAGAACTATGAGCATTCTTGTGCTTGCCCTGTAGTACACATGAGCAAGAGTTTCTCTTAGATCTGAATACTAGTAGACACTAATTCTTTGTAACTTTACTGTAGATACTTTCACCTGGATTGTAGCTTGTTTTAAGTTCAAAAGCTGACTTTGGATTTTAAAAAATTCTTTCTGTAGTTGAATTTAACAATCTTGTGTGGTAGATTTTTTTTTTAAATCTCAAGAGATTCTTCCTTTATCGTCACAGATTTTCTTTTATATTGTCTTTAAATTTTTTAAAGACTCACTTTTTACATTTACGTATTTAGCCCATCTAGACCATTTGTTAAACAGTCCTTGTATTCATTATCTACTACTACATAACAAATTACCTCGCACTTAGCATTTAAAATAATATACATTATCTCACAGTTTCCATGGGTCAGGAATCTGGGAGCAGCTTAGGTGAATGGTTCTGACTCAGGGTCTCCCATGAGATGCAGTCAAGTTGTTGACTGGGGTTGCATTCATCTCAAGCCCCCTAGCCATGTGTTGGCAAGCCTCAGACTTTACACTTCCAAGGTCACTCACATGATTACTGGTAGTAATGTGTGCCTCAACATGTGAGTATCTTTATAAATTGCCTGAGTATCCTCCCAATGTGGCAGCTGGCTTCCCTTGGAGCCGGTGGCTCAAAAAAGTGAGAAAAGAAGACGGAAGTTGTGATATCTCTATTACCTACTCTCAGAAAGGACATCCCATTCCTTCTACCATATTCTCTATTCGCTAGAAGCAAGTCATTGTGTCCAGCCCACACTTAATGGGAGAAAAATTAATCTCTACCTCTTGAGGGGAAGAGTATAAGAGTTTGTGGACATGTCTTTAGAACCACCACACTCCTTTCCTTGGCCATCTGCAGTGCCGGCTCTGTTAGATCTGTTTTGTCTATACACACAAACCTACTTCTGGCCTTTTCTCTTCCATTGGTTCAATTCGTGTATTTCTTCTGGCCTTTTCTGTTCCATTGGTTCAATTCGTTCATTTCTCTTTTCTAATCCTAAATGTGGGTACATGCCCAAGATTTATTTCCTTGCCTTCTATTTTCACTCTGTGTATTCATGCACATTTATGCTGAGTATACATTCTTTTATCTTTACCTATTAACTTAACTGAAGACTTCAAAGGTGCTATATTACTTATGTGCCGGACATTACTTCAGACTCTTCATATCTGTTACCAGATTCCATTTCATGTATCTCTTCATGGGGAAAAAAGAATTCCTTGGTAATTATAATCCTGATTATGGCTGGGTTCAAGGTCCTGGATTAATCTATAGGAGGCATTATACCACTGTTCAACAGTATAGGCTTCTGGTATCAGATTTGCACTGAATTTTATCAGCTGAATATGTGTGACCTTGAGCAAAACAAAGTCTCTGCCCTCTTCAAGTTTATTTTACATCCTAGGGAAAAACAGACAAATATTTAAGTACAGGCATTGGTAATTACAATAGAGGAAAAATAGAGCAGTATAAAGAGAATAAGTAGTGTGGGGTTGAGGACACTATTATTCAATATAGTGTGGTTAGGGAATGGCCTCTCTGGTAGGGTCATATTGTGACAAGGAGCTGTGAAGTAGGAAGTGAACCATGTACTGTCCTCCCTTATCCTCAGAGAAAACATTCCAAGACACCCAGCGGATGCTGTGAAAGCATAGATAGTATGGAACCTTATATATACTATATTTTAAATATAGTAAGAGATTAACAATAAAATAAAACAATTATAACTATGATGTAAATGTGGTTTCTGTCTCTCAAAATATATTATTGTATTGTACTTACCCTTGTGATGGTGTAAGATGGTACAATGCCAGTGTGAACTGAGGTGAACTGAGGTAAATGACGTAGGCTACTATTGACCTTCTGACTATATGTAACAAGCTCTTTAAGGATTCTCTTTGGCATATCTGAATTGTCAACATTACCACTCTTGAGGGCCATTTAAGAAGGAATGAGTCACATCCCAGGTAGAGTAGTATGGTGCAAAATTTCATCGCACTACTCAGAATGGCTTCAATTTAAAACTTATGAATTGTTTATTTCTGGAATTTTCCACTTAATATTTTCAGA
Source organism: Pteropus medius (assembly GCF_902729225.1). Lineage (NCBI taxonomy): Eukaryota > Metazoa > Chordata > Mammalia > Chiroptera > Pteropodidae > Pteropus > Pteropus medius. The sequence continues at coordinate 12,678,981 of NW_024352787.1, read as the reverse complement.
CCACAGTTAACTGTGTATAACCGAAAGCACAGATAAGGGCGGACTACTTTATTCCAGGCAGAGGGAATAGCCATTGCAAAGGCTCCGAAGGGGGTAATTCGTGTCTTTGAGGAATAGCAAGGAGACTGTTTCATGTAAAGAGATTTGGCAAGGGAAAAGGAACATCATGAGGTCAGATAAGGGAGGGATGAACTTTTGTTTTTATTCAAAGAGAACTAAGAAGGTATTGCAGAGTTTTGAGCAGGGGATAAAATTTTCCGTCATATTTTTAAAAGATGACGCTAGCTAATATATTGATAGTAGACTGAAGTAGGGGCAAGGACAGAAAGAAGCAGGAGAATCACTTTTGAAGGCTGTTAGAATATAGGTCAGGCAGGAGGTAATGGTTTAGATTAGAATGTTGTGATGGTGGTAAGAAGTGATCAGAATCCAAATATATTTTTAAATAGAGCCATCAGCATTTTCTGAAGGATTGAGCTCTTAGTCACTATATCATATCTGAGTTTTTTTAGTTTTATTATGTAGAAAATTTAGAATATATGAATAGAAAAAGGGATTATCTTTTGTATTCTATTCAGAGGTGACCACTTAAAATTTCGATGTATAACCTTTCTAGTTTTTGTTGTGTGAATGCGTAAATATAGACACATACACAATACAGTGTTCAAACAAACTTTATATGCAATGAACACTTTTCTGTATCATTATATATTCTCCAACATTTTAATGACTGAGTAATGTTTCATCATATGAATGAATTGTAGTTAATTTGGTTGCCTGTCAACATTTAGGGTGCTTCCAGTTTTTTTTCCTGTTTATAGATAGCATTAGAGTATCATTACATTTTTAAAGCATATGTATGGTTAGGAAAACAAAATGGCATACCCACAATGAGCTTATTATAAGGCCTCAGCATCTCTTTGTATACAGTGTCTTGGCTTTACAGTTACCCTTGGATTCCAAGTAACCGCCATTTCACCCCTTTTTATTTTAATACTAATAAATAAGACTTCCTCTGAATTTCATACTAATATTTAGTAGATACTTTGAGCAAATGTATTTTTATATGGGTTGGTATACTAATTGTTATATTCAGGGGAAAACAAAACCACATTTGTTGAGAGTTGCAAATTTTTAAATGTTTTTCACTATCTATGTTTAATTTGTAATTAAGAATTTCTGTACTTTCTATAATGTTATATATTTCTGTGTTAGCCAGTTTTTAATAACCAATAATTTAAGGTTTGAATGATTCGTGTTTGAGGTATAGTAATACTTCTTCCTTTTTTTTTTTTTTGGTCTCACTTTGTGTAGATTGCTTCTATCTTTGCTTTTGCCACCTGTGGAGGTTTTAAGGGCAAAACAGAAATTCTAGTGACTTGTCCTCAAGCTTCTGATAATAGAACAATTATAGCTACTTTTGGTTATCCATTCAGGTGAGTTATGTTTGTTTTTATGGTTTAATTGACTCTTTTTACTTCCATATTGACTCATTAAGATTTCTAGCAATTTATTAATCTTGGGGGGTTGAAAATTTTTAATCGCATCTTCATTTGTATATGGTGATCATTGCTACTCAAACTGTGCTACATAGACCAGTGCTTGTATGCAAACTGTTTTCCTGGTCTGTGATAAAATAAGTGTAGAATATGAGAGTAAGCATTTAGAAACTTTTATATGACATTGCCTTGATATTTTTATTCTGTTATCCCACAATGGATTAAAAGTTTAAAAACAAAACAGAGACTGCTTCATCACTGTAGTGTGAGAAGCCATGATGTGGAAGCAAATGAAACTTAGGAAAAATCCAAATTTCTCATGTATTTGCCATTACTAAAGAACAGTTTTATATAGTTTTAGGACGACATGTATTTATACGAAGTGAAGAGTTCCTGTGCTTATTTCACTAGCATAAAACTTTATTTTCTTACTCTCAAATTAAAATTAAAATTTTGTTTCTGAATTCTTCTATTTGACTTTAATATTCGTTGAACAATTTATTGAATGTGTCCAGTGGTTAAGCCAAGGTATGAATTTTCTACTTAACTACTTATTTGACCTCCCTAGGACTCAATTTTTCTGTCCAATAAATTAGAAATAGTACTTTCTGAGGTTGTTTTGATGATTACGTAAAATCTTACATTAAAGATATGTCAGATAGCAGGTGCTTGGTATCATTGCCTCTCCATCTCCCAACCTTTCTCTTATAAAGTTCCTGTAACAAGAAACTATTACTGCATCTTTAGTGATAAGTACTCTAGGGATTTATGAATAGGGAAAATTAAAGACTATGTGAAGTTAGCAGCTATTTAATCCAAAGTTAAAATGTGAATCATTATAATTGGCTCTCCTGGTGCTAGTACATAGCCTCTGTCTCTTAGAATGGAATATCATGTCTCGAATACTAAACTATTTTGTATCAGCCCTTTTAATCTGCTAATTTTTTATTGTAGAAAAATAGTATTGGGTTTGAAAGTGTTTAATTCAGTCTATATTCAATTTATCACAAATTAGTTACCAAGTATATTTTATAATTCATGTATATATCTTATGAATATTCTCATTTTCTTAAATATTTGTGTTCCCTTTTTCTTCCAAAAGTAAAATGTTTTCAGTATATTTAGGGAGTATTTTTTGAAATATCATTTCAATATTCTGCCTATGTATATCTCTGTTGGAAGAGTTGAGGTAATTCATAAATTAACTTGAGCCTTTTTTTAATAGGTTGAATCAAGCATCATTTCAGGCATTTTCACATGTTAATGTGTGTGATGTAAATTGGAAAAGTTATGTCCTTATTGGAGATTACTCTTCTTCTGCACAATTCTATGTTACATTTGCAGTCTTTGTCTTCCTTTACTGCATTGCTGCTCTTCTGCTCTATGTTGGTTACACAAACCTGTATCGGGATAGTCGAAAACTTCCCATGATTGTAAGTAATAATTTTCTTTTTATACAAAAATTATTGGTATAAGTATGCATTATATTTGAAGTTAAGTATAGATTTTCTTACATGGGAAATAAAAATTATTGACATAATCCAGTTCAACATATTTTGACCGATGTTTGCTATGAGGTTGATCTTTCTCCTATTGTCATGTTTAAGCCGATTCTTTTAGCTTGTTTGCAGCATTTTTTTCTGCTCTCTAGGGAATGCAGAGGTTTGTTTCTAACTGTATTTTCACCTGTGATAGAGCATATTAAGTTGCAGGTAACAGAGGAATTTAGTAGAAATTAATGCCTTTGATTTGAAGAATTGCTGACTCTACTAGTGCTTTCATAACTTTGTTCTTACCTTTTCTCTCTTAACCCCTTTTATACCTCTACAATGTCATATTGAGCTTAATAGTCTATATCGGGAATCAGCAAACTGTAGCCTACAAGCCAAATCTAATTCATTGGGTTTTTTGTTTTTTTTAATTATGTTTTATTTTGGAACACCATACCCAATCATTTACATATTGTCTGTGACTGCTTTCAGGCTACAGTGGCAGAGTTAAGTAGTTGTGACAGAGATCAAAAATATTTACCATTTGGCCCTTTCCAGGAAAAGTTTGCCCACTCCTGGTCTAAATTCCTTAGTTCCTTAATCTAAAACCTGACCTAGATAATTCTATAAGAATTATAGAATTTAGCATTAGTGGCAATCATGAGCTGATTTTGAAACTTTGAAATAGCAACAAAGGATTTTGATTTGAAGTCCTAATACTTTTCTTGGCTTCAAAGTCTGCTGAGCTAAAAATAAAAATAATCTCTGATATTTAGTTAGTAGAATCTGCCCTGGATTCTGGGTGGCAGATCCAAAGGTAACTCATGGTTTCAAGCTGGATCTTTACTACAAAAGAGTAAGTACAAAGTCAGTAGTAATGTTACTGACTCGAAGTGAGACCAGGGGTGTTTTTGTGATACTAGTCATTAATATCTTGAAAAAATACTGACATATGCTAATTATTCATGATTTTTAAAGGGAGGGCTATTTAAATATGAAGAAATTATCAAATAAGAACAGGTTATATTTACTTATTTATTTTTAATTTTTGCTGCCAGGATCATAAGAGTGCAGATGGTAAGAAATAAAACAATCTTTTATCATTTATATTTATTTTGTTTCTTATATCTGAGAAAAGATTCTTAAACCTGACATTTTCATAAAGTATTTCTTGGTTGTTAGGTGCCTTTCAAAAAAGCAGACATCAACTATTTAATTTGCAATGCTTAATCAGCAGAAATTACATATTAGGAATCTGTAACTTCTTTAGACTTTTCAAGCCTTATTTTAAAAGGAGCTATAATGTCAGATACTACATTTTGTTAAAATTATTTATAATTTAAATTCTAAATGAAGACATTTCTTGCCATTTTGTCATTATCCCAACAAAGTTTTAAGTTAAATTTAGCAGTGAGCCTTTTTTCTCATATTTTGTTTAGTAAACTTTAAAATTACCATGCTTTAAAAGCAGCGTTTAAAAAATAAATAAAAAATAAAAATAATAAAAGCAGTATTTAAGTCTATTTTTTGTAGAGGGTTTTTTTGTCAATAGAACTTAAAACTGATCTAGTTACATTATTCAGGAAGTCAAAGTGATTTTTCACCTCAATGATAAATTAATGGTCATTTAGAGAACACAAAATTAATTCCTTAAGTGGTTTTTTATTGATACAATATATAATGGATGCTTCTTGTTTATAAAAGTCCAGCTTCTAAATTTTGAATTCTTTTAATTTATCCATATAAATGTAATAAAAAGGTTTTTTGAGATACCCAAATTTTAAAATATAGCCAAATATGACATTGATTTTTTTTTCTTTTTTTTTTTTAAGTACTCTTCATTAATGAGGACATGCTTTTATTTTAGCAATGTTCTCAATTCTCTGGTAAAGTATTTCTAGGAACATTGGAATTTTGACATTTTAAATCAACTCTAGTTCTCTTTTTTAAGTAAAGGTAGCACTTTTTTGTATTGTGTAACAGGAGCTTAAGGATACAAGGCTATGTAGATAATCAGAAGTACCATAAACGAACCAAAGATAGGGTATCCCAAGTCATCATAATCTGTTATGAATCATATCCTGATTATTGGTAGGACTGGAGCTGCCACAGGCAGCTGCAGGTTTTACACTGCAGAGCTCCAGGTGTACATGGTACATCTTAACTAAAGTCCTGAGTAGGACAAACACTATCCTCAGAGGCTCACATTTCCCCCACCTTTCCTCATCCCAGGGTTACTTTGTGCATCATTTTCAGAAAAGTACCTGCTTTTGAAATATAAGAATGTCATGCTTTAAGCCATCAGCAAAGTAGATTTAAAGGGAAGAGAAAAAACAGCACGTTGTTTAATCAGAAATTGGAAGGAAGAAACCTGAAAATTAAGAGGATTTGCCATATATTGGTCAAAGCTATGAACTTCAACCCAGAGAGAACTTGTTTAACATGTGATAACCTCAAATTATTTATTAGTTCTCCAAAAGGCCTTGTATTTCTAGCAAGTGTTTAGGAAATGTTTACCTGTAGCAAAAAAGTGAAGAAGAGTACAGCAGCAAAAAGGTGGAGTACCCTTTCAGTGCAGAAATTTAAGCTATACTGTTTCTCTCCTTTTCTCTTTGATGTACGGACCAGTAACAGTAGAGAAATGAAATGCAAAATGCAAATACCTCTATGTTTATAAAATTAGTCATATTGTTTTTGGTTCTCTAATCAAAAGACATTTATTCAATTCCATCTTCACCAGGTGAACAAGCTATATATAGTAGTTTCTATATCTTATAAGTGGTCACTGGCATTTATCCTAAATAAATAACTAAAAGCTGGTTGGCAAAAGTAATTAAAAACTAAACAAATTTATTTTAAAAACAAAATGCTTCTGTGATAGTTACAGAACCCATATTTGAGCTTGGAGAGAGTTTTTCTGCTGTTGTGTACAAACTCATAGCCTTAGGTGTACCCAAATGGTCAGAATATGTAATATTAAAGGATACAAATTTTACATTTTTCTCACTTTGGTCATTAATTTAAAGGAAGACCAAACAAGCTGGTACTTATACTTTATATTATACAAATGTATAACTTAAAAAGTGTTATTTAGATCTTTGTAACAATACTAGTTGACAGAATTTTTGTTTCCCAGTAGAATAAGAAGAATAAATATTTTTTTCTTTATTTTACTAGTTCAATAAGAAACCATCCAAAATATTAAAAAATTCAGTCCTATTCTTGGAAATGTAATAAGTAGTAATGACTTTAGTAGAAAATTACTACTAATAAAGCATCTTCAGAGAGATTTCTCTTTTGTTCTTATTATAAGCATTCTTAAAATTCAGTGGTCATGAATTTAAAAAGACAAATCTTCCTGGTGGATGTGTGCTTTCCACTGTTTCATTATCCATATCATGGAGAATTAGGTTTGACTAAAGTTAGAGTTTTGCCAGAACAATAATGACAAAGCAGGGGAAGGGAGTTGAGAGTGTATGCAAAGGATTATAATGAAGGACCTTAGAATATAAATTAAAGAGGGAAATGAAAGCACCAATGAGGTTGAGAGACTGTAAAAAAGTGGTAAGATCAGCTTGTAGGTCTTGATAGGGTTAGATGGATATAGTCAATGGAGATTTTTGAGGTTGGGGTTCCAGAGGGGGCTGGAAAGAGAAGCGATATTGGGGTGTGGGATGATTGAAATAGAGTTTATGGAGGGATACAGTTATTGATGATAGTGGGGTCTAACGTATGATCTTGGGAGTGGATGGCATGAGTATGATGATCGTGGTGAGGGCTAAGTAAAACTTTGATTGTTAGTACAAATATCTTTGACTCCTAAAGAGATGATAGTGTTGTAGCTCAGGCACTGGGCTAGTAATAATAAACACCAATGTTTGCTCTGTTGACTGTGGCCTTTTTTATAAAGTACACCATGAAGGCCATTTCGTAGTACCATAGGTTTCAATATGATCTCAATTCCTTCATCATGGATTTAAAATTTAGTGTTTTTAACTTAACTGTTCATTATTAACTCTTACTTATTTTCGCTTTAGGACTTCATTGTTACTCTTGTTGCCACTTTTTTGTGGTTGGTCAGCACTTCGGCTTGGGCTAAAGCTCTTACGGACATTAAAATAGCTACCGGTCACAGAATTATCCAAGAACTTGTGCCCTGTAATCAAGAAGTGAAGTGTTATTTTGGCTCTGTGACTAGTATGGGATCCCTAAATGTATCTGTGGTATGTATGTAGTATTTATAAAATGTTTTATTTCACTTATTAGAAAAACTTTACTAGTAATTTAAGAAAACAATAGCTTTTAATAATCTCTGGGTGAATATGTCAGAATCCTACATAACATACAGTTTTTATAACAAAGAAAAGTTTGTTAAGAAATTAGGAAACAGATTATAATTCTTTTCTTTTCATTAAAATTGAATAGGCAAGACTTCTACCTGAAAGGCACTAATAGTAGCCACTAACATTTATTAAGACTGTATGCCAGGCGTTACACTAAAGACATTACCCTCATATATTAAGTTATTCAACAATCCTAAGAGAATTGTGGGAGGTGGTATTATTATCTTTATTTTACAACTGGGAAAAATGTAGTTCATGTTACTTCGCCCAAGTTGACACAACTAGTAAGTTGGCAAGCCAGAGTTTGAACCAGATCTGACTTTGGAGCCCATTCTCTAATCTGACTTCCTCTGAGGCTATGAAAGTAATACTTTTATGGTTTGTTAAGTAATCTAAGAAATTAGGTCTCTATAAATTTATGTATTATTTCATCTACTGTTTTACCAAAATACAGATAAGTATATTGTTAAGTATAATATTAATATACTAAGTATATTATGTTTAGGGGGGTCGTGTGTCTTTTTCAAGAAAATATTTTTCCAATGGATGAAGTCAGCACAGCCTTTTAAAGCAATTTGGCCAAATTTCTGCTTTATAACTTTGTAATTTAAAAGTCACTCTTTTTGCATTTATATTAACTATCTGAGATGGACAGTATGAGAAATGTTGTTTTTGTATGCAGATATATGAAAAGATACATAGCATGTGGCCTTCAGTAATATAGTACTCAAAGCTTCTTATCCCACTCTTCATTGTCACTATCATTTTTATATTTATAAAATATAAAAATATATTTATATTTCTCATAAAAAACTATAAAAATAGGATAGCTTCAGTTTATTCATCTCTGAGACTTTCATCTTGTCAGATTTATACCTGGGAAGACTTATTTCTTTTTGGTTGACCAATGCAAGATGTGAAATAAAGTTCTTCTGACTCCTTTTCTCTTCTGGCTGCAGCTGTTGGAATAGTATGATAGTAGGGGGCATAAAGTAGAGAAATAGGAAAAGATACACAAAAGCAGTTTAAAAGGAAGATTTTAGTTACTTTTCTAAAATTTAAGTCCATCTTTCGTTAGTAATGAGTAAGCAAAAATAAGATTTCTTTAGGTGTGATTTTATATGTTTCAGATTTAGAGGTTTCACTTTATTTCATTGAGAATAAGTCATATATCCAAATTTGTCTTTGAACTATAAAGTCTTCCTTTTTTATTCTTCATCTGTAGTTTAAACTTTAAATGAAACCTGGAAATGTTAAATATTTAAAGGAAAAATAAGATGGGTCTGAATTTTTAAGTAAATATTAGATTTTCATGTTTATTTTTCTCTTTCTTAGATCTTCGGCTTTCTGAATATGATACTTTGGGGAGGAAATGCATGGTTTGTGTATAAGGAGACCACCTTACACAGTCCATCAAATACTTCTGCTTCCCATGGCCAAGGAGGTATTCCACCTCCTACTGGAATATAATTAAAGGGTGAAGTACACTGTTGAAATATATATCTATACTATGACCTGTTGCCAACATCTTGAGAAGCATTATTTGTTTCCAATAAAAGTAATGGCTTTTTCAACAAATTGGTGGGTTTAAAATTTTGCTGCTTTTTTACATAAAGCTTGTGTCTTTCCTAGAAATTTAAGATGTAAATGTATTCTCACTTGTAAATTCGAAAATTCAGGGGCCTATTATGAGATGATACACATTTTTAAATGAACAGTAATTTTTTCACTAAGTTGTTTGCCTTCCAAAGTGTTTACACCTTAAGCCTTAACATATATCTTCACTCAGAAGAGTTATATTGTCATATCATAATAGAAAATCTTTATTTGGAATATACACTACTGTAAGTTTGTACAGATTGTATACCTAAGACCTGTCTTTGTTTAAGAAAGCCTTGATTACATAAATCATATTTAGAAAAAACATTTTAGTTCAGAATTTATATCTGAACATTGTTTGTATGTTATGAAAATTTTTTAATTACAAAGACTAGGTGTATGTTTTATTTCTGTTTTTCTAAACAATCTACAGTACTTAATAGGTGTGCTAACATTGTTTTGGGAGCGGAGTTAAAAATTTCTGATAGATGTATAGTTATTTTAGTAATTCTGTCTCATGAGGTGTAAGCCTCCATTATGCTGGTTGTTTAATAGACTTGCTGTATAAGTAGAAAGAACATAGTTCAATAAGATATTTTGTTATGTACAGGCATTACTCCTAGTGATATTTGTTTCCTGTCTTGATGCTCATGCCACTTAAGTGCAGGCTGAGATCTAGTCTCCTTGTAAGTAGGGCTAAAAAAAATTAAGATTGCCTTTTACTTTTGAAACATTTAACACTTAGATTCAATGAAGTTGCTATTTTGAGTTTGATATTGTGACAATAAGTGCGATTTGGATTTCATGTTTCTTAATGTTCGTTCTTACTTCACAAATTAAGGAATTATGCATCATAAACAAGGAGCCTGAGTGAGCTGTACTGTGGGTGTACTGTCTTTGCACACATATATTTAGGAATATTCTGAATACAGGGCTTATTCGCAATTTGCTTACTAATGTTTTTGTTCTACAAGGCCAGATTTCCTATTCTTAAACCACATGATTGTTTATATGTGAAGCATATATCTTGATATTGCCTTGTTTTTGTTGATTTTGTTCATGACAAGAATTGTCAATATGAGAATGTATATCTTTTATGCAACCAACGTAATAAAGAAGTTAAAAGGAGTGCACTGATTGTTATATTACAAAGAAACCTTCATCTTAAAGTCATGAGCAATGCAAAATGGAATTCCCAAAGCAAGAAATAGAATATCATAATAATTCTTTTAAATGTTTGGCAAGGAATAAAAGAGACAAAGTGCTTTGGAGATCCTTTTTTTTCTTTAATCTCATTTTAAAAATGCTTATTTGTAACTTTCAGGTTAAGTTTTCCTGATAAACCTTTTCTAATTGACTGCCCATTCAATTAGGCACAAGTTTCTTGATTAAGTGTGTATGCTCTAGAGCCAAACGCTCTGAATAAATCTTGGCTTCACTACTTAGTAAATTAACTTTAGGCAAATTACTTGCCCTCTATGTGCCTCAAGTTGCTAATCGGAAAAATGAGAGTTAGAGTACAACTGACCTCAAAGAGTATTTATGAGGATGAAATGAATTAAAAACATAAAGTCCTTAGAAGCAATGTTCGGCATATAGTAGGTATTTTGTAAATGTTGACTATGTTTACTAACTTGATAGCATCTAATATAGAGAGACAACCTGGGTGGAAGGGGGAAAGATAGTGGTCTTAGGCAGAGAAGCAGGATAAGCTTTAGGATTACATGGGTCTCCCTTTATATTCCTCAGCGTCCAGGATGTTTTGGTATCTATTTTCCTGGTGGTGGATAGATGTACATAAAATTAATGACATTAAAAGTTAATAACTAATGAAGATTACAGTAGATCTAGAAAAGAGTCCATGTTTGTTGCCTTTTCACTCCCTGATTTTGGGTCAACATTATAGGGTTAAGCAATTTATAGGATAATTTCCAGCATGGAAGCAATCAAAGCTTTGAACTTACTAAGTGACAGGTTACAGAGAATTATTTGTAAACGTCATCATTACTCATGTTTTTGTGAATTGAAGTCACTTGGATAAAGATACTTAAAGTAATTATTAACCTATTATAAATGTTATGGACAGTATTGCTCATTATGTACTTCATGTTTCACACTTCATTTTTATAATTTTAGTTACGTGGTATTTCAGATGAGTATAAGCAATAATATATCACCAAGTCCACACTACTAGGTGGAGCAGATGTGAACTTTTTGTTTTCTTTGTGTCATATTTGCTTTGGTTTTGTCTTTTTAAGGAAATAAAACAAAGATACAGCCTTTTCCTTACTAAAGTACAGCTAGATTTCTTTCACCTTTCGCTATTACAAATAGCACTGAAATAAGTATTTTTGTGAAATATGTGAATGTACTTCTCTAGGACATATTGCTAGAAGTGGAAATGTTGGAATGTGAGATATTCACTTTCACTTGTAACTTAGGTATTAGAAAATTGTTCAGTAAAGCGCTTGTACCAATTTAGCCTCCCGCCAGTAATATGTAAGAGTCCCTGTTGCACCATATCCTTGCCAATACTTGATGTTACTGGACTATTGCCAATCTAATGAGTTCGAAATAGTGTTTTGATGTTTTTTAACTTTTATTTCTCTGATTGCTATTGAGGTTGGTGATCTTTTTCTGTATTTATAGGACACTTACATTTCTTGTACTCTGTAATGCCTATTCATCTTCCTTCGTGGTTTGTGCTTTTTGTGTCTTAAGAAATCCATCTCTTCTCCATGTCGTAAAGATAGGCATCTCTGTTTTCTTCTGAATATGTTAGTTTTGTTTTTCACTTTTTGGTCTTTAAGCCAGTTAATGTAATAACAGAGAAAACAGAATGATCTGTGGTTCAGCTTCTGCTAGGCAAGGAAGTACAGAATATTGTCATGAGAGCAGATTAGCTAGGTAGGGAAGAAAGTGAAACCAGAAGAGATGGGGCGAAAGAAAGGAGACTGACCAGTAGTCTTGGTAAATTCAAAGAACAAGTGCATTGGAAATTATCAGAATGACGAAAGTGAAAAAGATGGCCGATTGTGGTCAGAGAGAATTCAGAGGGACAGTTAGGGTAAAAAGGCATAGGGTGTGGTTATGAAGGTGAGTGAGTAAAATATAATGGCGACAAGGAAAAGCAGAATACTCTTCAAGTTCTTGAGAACGATATCGTCATTGAGTCCCTATTCATTTATCTGAGATCTCTACTAGGGTCATATAACCTCCTTCTCAGTTCTGATGATAGGTCAACACGTCCTATAAAAAGGCAAACTTATGCAAATCAATTTCTCTATTTTTTGAAAAAAAAATTAGTAATGGTTAGAAAAGCCTTTTTATTCCTCATGTAGGATAACGGCTTCAAATTCCTTTCTGTTGTAGACAAAGATAGTATTTCAGGTCTATCTAGAAGTAAAGGATCTACATGGTACTTTTTGTCAATAGGAAGCAATGCTACTCAAACTTTAATATGCATACAAATCACCTGAGGAACTTGTTAAAATGTGGATTCTAGTTCATTAGGTTTGGAGTGAGGCCTAAAATGCATTTATTCTGGCTCCAAAGTGATGCCGATGGCTGCTAATCAGTGGATGAATCAGATTAAATATTTTCCTCTCTAAAATCATGATCCTTAAAAGCACAGCCCATTTGGAAGTGATCTTATCAAGGAAATGAAGCTTCAGCAGAACCAATGATGAATTTGTCATATTAATGTCCTGAGATTATAATGGTGATGGCTAATGGTATATGGTAAATATTCAAAGATGGTAGGATGTGACAGATTCAAACTCTACCTTGAAATGGAAACATATGAGGAGATTCTCATCTACTAGAATAAATGAATTTAGAAAGGTTATAGCATACAAGATCAATATACAAAAATAAATTGTGTTTCTACATAAAAATATTGTTACAATGGCATAAAAAAATATTACTTAGGGATAAATATGACAAAACACTGAAAACTACAAAACACTGGTGAGAGAATTTAAACCTATATAAACCTATATAAGTTGTACCATGTTCACAAGTCAGAAGACTCAGTATTAAGATGTCAATTGATCTGTTGATTCAACACAACTCTAATAAAAAACCCAGTAGTCTTTTTTTAAATTGACAAGCTGATTCTAAAATTCATATGGAAATGCCAGACCTCAGCCAAAACAACTTGAAAAAGTTTCAGGGCTAACTACCTGATTTTCAGGTATTATAAAACTACAGTAATCAAGGCAATGTGGTATCAGCATCAAGACAGACAAATAGGTCAATGGAACAAAATACTGTGTAAAAATTGACACACGTGGATAATATTTTTTTTACAAAGATACATAGTTCAGTGGAGAAAGGACAGCTTTTCAACAAATGTTGTAGAACCATTGGTTATCCATATGCAAAAAACAAAAACAAAAAAAACCTTTGATCAGTATCTTGGCACCACATATAAAAGTCAACTCAAAATGGAACATAATCCAAAATGTAAAACCTACAAAACTAGAGGAAAAAATAGAAGATACTTATGACCTTCGCTTATACAAAGATTTCACAGATATAATACTGAAAGCACAATTCCTAAGGAAAATTTGATAAATTTGAATTCATAAAAATTTAAACTGTCTGCTCTTTGAAAGACTGAAAATAAAATATTAAGTCCAATAGTGGACTTATATCTAGAATACCTAAAGAACTCAAAACAAAAAATAAAAGCAGGCAAAAGTTTTGACCAGATACTTCACTAAAAGTGTGCACATATGCACGGTGAAGTAAGCACATGAAAAGATGCTCCACGTGATTAACCACTACAGAAATGCAAATTAGAACCACAATGAAATACACAACCATTAGAAAGGCTAAAATTAAAAAAAAAGACTGACCATACCAACTGGTTTTTTTATTTTTATATTCCCATCCTTCTAAACCCTCCCCTTTGACAACCATCAGCTTGTTCTCTATTTGTGCATCTGTTTCAGTTTTGTTTATTCACTTATTTTGGTTTTTTAGATTCCATATATATGTGAGATCATATGATATTTGTCTATTTCTGACTTATTTCATTTAGCCTAACATGCTGTAGGCCCATCTATTTTGTCGCAAATATCAAAATTTTGTTCTTTTTATTGCTGAATAATATTTCATTGTATATATGTACCACCTCATCTTTATCCATTCATCTATTGATGAACATCTAGATTGCTTCATATCTTGGCATTATTGCAGTGAACATAGAGGTGCATATATCTTTTTAAATTAATGTTTTTGTTTTCTTTGCATAAATACCCAAAAGTAGAATTGATGAATCATATGACAACTCTCTTTTAATTGTTTGAGGAATCTCCATACTGTTTTCTGTAGTGCCTGCACCAATTTGCAATCCCACCAACAGTATATGAGAGTTCCATTTTCTCCACATCCTCACCAACACTTGTTTGTTGATTTATTGATGATAGCCTCTCTGATAGGTGAGAGGTTAGCTCTCATTGTGGTTTTAATTTGCATTTCCCTGATGATTAGTAATGTTGAGCATCTTTTCATATGTCTCTTGGCCATCTGTATGTCCTCTTGGGAGAAATGTCTATTTAGGTCCTCTGCCCATTTTTTAAATGAATTGTTTGGGGGTTTTGTGTGTGTGTGTGTGTGTGCACGTGTGTGTTGCTTTTGTTTGGTGTGGAGTTATTTAGCTATTTTGAATATTAACCCCTTATCAGATGTATCATTGGCAAATATTCTCTCCCATTCAGTAGGCTGTCTTTTTATTTTCTTGATGGTTTCCTTTGCTGTGCAGAAACTTTTTAGTTTGACACAGTCCCATTTGTTTATTTTTTTCCTTTGTTTTTCTTGCTTGAGGATATATATCGAAAAAGATATTGCTAAGAGTGATGTAAGGGAGTTTACTGCCTGTATATTTTTCTAGGAGTTTTATGATCAGGTCTAAATCTTTAATCCATTTTGAGTTTATTTTTGTTTATGGTGTAAGAAAATGATCCAATTTTATTTTTTGCATGAATCTGTCCAGTTTTGCCAGCACCAATATTGAAGAAATTATCTTTACTCCATTGTATATCCTTGCCTCCTTTGTCACAGATTAACTGAAGGAAAGAAACAGAAACTTTATTTAAAGAAACAATGGCTGAAAACTTTCCTAATCTGGGAAAGGAAGCACAGTTTCAAACAAGATGACCTTAAAGAGACGCACACCAAGACACATTGTAGCTAGAAGTTAAAGACAAAACCACAATCTTGAAGAGAGCAAGAGAAAAATGAATTACACAAAGGAAATCCTATAAGACTATTAGCTGATTTCTCATCAGCATCTTTACAGGCCAGAAAGTGGAATAGTGGCAGAACATCTTTATGCTGAAGGAAAGGGACCAACAACCTAGAATAATTTATCCAGCAAGGTTATCATTCAGAATTGAAGGTGAGGTAAAGAGTCTCCTGGACAAGCCAAAACTAAAGGTCATCACCATTAAACCAGGTTTACAAAAAAAAAATGTTTAACGGTCTTTTTTAAAGCAGAAAAGGAAAGTCCATTACTAGAATTAGAAAATACGAAAAAGGGAAAAATCTAACAGGTAAAGCCAAATAGTCAATAAACACATTCAAATATTTAAATCATACATTTAAAAAGCTACTACAAAGGTTAAAAGAAAAAATATCAAACTCAACTGAAACTACAATAATAGGAGATACACAGCACAAAAAGATCTAAAACATGACATCAATAAAGTGTTGAAGGTGAAGTAAAAATTTAGAATATATTCAAACTTATGCCTATCAGCTTAAAATAGACTGCTATAGATATAGAATGATATACATAAACCTCATGGTGACAAATCAAAAACCTAGAAAAGAACGAAGAGCAAGGAACTCAATACATTAAAGAAAAACAAGAGAAGGGATCAAGAGGAGAAGAAAGGAACAGAACACAACTGTAAAACAACCTAAAAACAACCAAAAGGCAGTAAGTACCTGTTTACCAATAATTACTTTAAATGAAAATGGATTAAATCCTCCAATAAAAAGACATAGGATGGCTGAATAGATTTAAAAAATATGACCTATCTCTATGCTGCTCTCAGCAGACTCATTTCAAATCGAAAGACACATAGCCGTTTTTGTTTGTTCATTTATATTGTTCTTTAGATTCCACATATAGGTGAAATCATACGGTATTTGTCTTTTCTTGTTTTACTTAGAATAATACCCTCCAGGTCCATCTAGGTCATTGCAAATGGTAAGATTTCATTCTTTTTTATATTGCCAAGTAATACTCTATCGTGTATATGTACTATATCTTCTTTATCTAGTTTATGGAAGGACACTTAGATTGCTTCCATATCTTGGCTTTTGTAAATAATGCTGCAATTAATATAGGGATGCTATTTCTTTTCAAATTAGTGTTTTGGATTTTTTCGGATAAATACCCAAAATTGCTGGGTCATAAGGTAGTTCTATTTTTAATTTTTTGAGAAACCTCCATACTGTTTTCTATAACGGCTACACCAATTTGCAGTCCTACCAAAAGTACACAAGGGTTCCCTTTTCTCCTTGCCAACACTTGTTGTTTATTGATTTATTGATGATAGTCATTCTGACAGGTACGCAACTTTGTTGGGTTTTGTTTTGTTTTGTTTTGTTTGTCTGTACCTATTGGTGTTTCCAGATTGCCATTTTCTTTAGCTCCAAGTCTGAGATTTATAAGGTAAAAAGTAAATCCACAGAACTTACCACCATGTCGTGTGTCCCTTAGGTCCCAAAGTCCCTAGCCTGTCTTTCCTCATCTCTGCACCGTTCAGAAACTCCTTATGTTTGTTTTATATATACTATCCCAGGTTTTTGTTGCACTTAACAAGAGAAATAGAGATAAGTACATCTATTCCATCTTTTATGAAGCAGAATTCCTCCTTCTTATTTTCTTATTTCCCAAACTACATTTTCAGTCAATGAGGGAAGGGAAGACTTAGTAGAGAAAATGTACATTCTAGAAGGAGAGACAGACAAAGAATAATTAAAGGAAGTGAGGCTGTTGGTCATGATATAGTCTGAGAGAAGAGCCTCCAAGCAGAGGGAATAGCCAGGACAAAGATGCTGAAGTAGGAACGTGTCTCTTGCGTATGAGTGTATCATACATAGTTCAGTCAGGAAAGCAGAACCACGATGAATGATATGAAATAAAGGATTTATTCAAAGGTTTGGGCCTCTTGCAGTCTCGGGAGCTAGTGAAAAAGCCTGTAGGAGGAGGCTGCCTCTGTGTCTCGTGGTAGATATGAAGTCATGGTAGACCAGCAGGACCAGCAGTCAGGAAGAAAAGCTGAATATGAAACAGGGAGATAAGAAACAGGAGAACAACTGGAAACTGTAAAGCCAAACTAGAACCCCTGTGCATCTCCACCCATCTTCCTCTGCTTCCCACCTTAGCTGCACAGCTAAACTGCAGAAGCAGTCTTGCCCTTCACAGCAGAGCTGCACACACCTGACTCAGGACTCAGAGAAGATGAAGAAGATCTGGTGGAAGAGCAGGCCCACATCAACAAAGTGAGCCAGCAGATCAGCAACAACATGCATGAGCTGCAGCAGCACTTACACCCTACACCTGCCTTCACAGCATCCTGGTTGCTATTTCACTGCTGCCTTCCAAATATCACACCAGGTTGTCTTAAGGCTATTGCCTAGAGGAAGAGAAGGGAATTCTGGGACATGTAGTTCAAATTTTACTAAGATGACGATAAAGAAGATCAAGAAAGCCAATGTGGCCAGACTGGGGCAAGCATGGGGAAAAGTAGTAAGGGTTGAAGTCAGAGACGTGTATTGGGGTCCATGTCATAAAGAGTCTTATAGACCATTGTAAGAACTTGGGCTTTTACTCAGTGACATGAGGACCTTTTGCAGGGTTTTGAGCTGAGGAGTAATTGTTACTTTAAAAAGGAATAACTTAAGTTTAATTAATGACATATCAGTACAACAGATAGCCCTGAAATATACATCTTATAAATAATGACTTAGAAGAAAAAGAAATGTCAGAAATCAATGGATAGTGGAAGCATCATTCAATAACTGGTATTAAGAAAACTGGACATTTAAGGGAAAAGCAAGTAGATTCTCATATAATTTTCCCAATGAATTTCCAAATGAATTTCAAGTTTATTAACTAAATGCATAACACTTAAAGTAAAAACAAATGGTTGCTAACATTTCTGGAAAACAATTTTACCCAACAAACTTTGATTAAATATCTGCTAAGTGCTAGGCACTCTGCTAGATGCAGGGAATACAACTATGATGAATGCACTGTTCTGCTGTTGAGTCCATATTCTTCTGGGCTATTTTACAATATATACCTGGAGTCTTGAAATGGCAAAAAGTATAATATCTCCTCACTATACAGTCAAGTATATAAATATGTAACTTCCTGCTTATTTTCTATAACATATCCATTTTGAGGCTTCATTAATATAATCTTAATTGTTTCAAATTATACTCAATAAATTCAATTTTTTAAAAAATTTCCCCTTCCTCTTCTCTAATGTGGCATATAGGTTCTATGGAGCTTACATTTCATCATAGCCCTGAGAGGTGCCATCTGTCCCTGATGGGCATCATCCCCCATCTGGGCTCAGAGAAGGC
The DNA here is from genome assembly GCF_902729225.1 of Pteropus medius. Lineage (NCBI taxonomy): Eukaryota > Metazoa > Chordata > Mammalia > Chiroptera > Pteropodidae > Pteropus > Pteropus medius. The sequence continues at coordinate 12,660,438 of NW_024352787.1, read as the reverse complement.
CACCCTCACACCGGTACACTTGGTCCTGAGAGCTAGGTCTTCCTTAACCTCACCTCATTCTCAAGGCCCCCACCTGCTCTTAGTCATTTCCCCTCTTCTAGACATTTCTGCTCTGCTCAGAAGCGTGAGAGACTGAAAACTATCCCAAATTGTCTCTGCCCACACAACCTTACCAGCATTTCCAACCCACTGCCCCATCCAGGGAGTAGACACAGGTGTTCTCTGCCTTCGGATCCTCACAACGTTTGGAGCTTTATTGTCTCACCTTCATGTCCTCACCTGGGACATCAACCCAAGCTCCACCCCCTACTGGAGACTCCCAGGGGTGTCTGACTTTCTCTTCTCCTCTTCCCTAGCCCTGGAAATCTTATTCTGGTTCATTTTCCTATGGCTATTTTCTTCTTAATGCCGGGACCTATACCCATTATGCTAAGAAAAACCCAAGCTCTCTAAACCTTTCTCTGCCAAAAATTGCAAAAATATGTTTCAAATATATGGTACCTGAGCATTAACTCATTTGTTTCCCTCTACATTTCTCAATGAAGAGCCTACCCAGTGTAGTGTCTTAACTTTTGAGGCTGGTAAAATGCCTTCAGATATAAGGAAGCAGGGGTAATGGGGTAGCAAATGGCACTGGTAATTAAAACTGGTTAAGATTTTAATTTTACATTCGACCATAATTTTCATATCTCTGGTCCTGGCAATTCCACTCTGAGCATCTTAAAATAAATGATTAATGATGTGATTTCTATTCTTCCCTCCCGGACGAGGCGAGTCTTGGGTTTGGCCCAGAATGGAGCTCTGAGATCAAAGTAGGTCAGTTTGAGCTGCAGGTTAAGGAAGTACCTTGCAGCTTTTTATAGCTGGCAAGATATCCATGTGATACTAACCATCTTAGTTTCTAGGCAACATCGTCAAGATTGGGTAGAGCCTATTCATTTCCAACCGAATATCCATGCAGTCTTCCTTTCTATCTCAAATTAACAGAACTGTGTTGCCCTCTGCCACTCAGCTTCTTTTTCAGCTATGTGTAGCTCGATGGCTAAGTTCTGGCCAGCGGAGTGAAACCAAAATGTTCTGTGACACTTCCAAAGTCTCATTAAAATCTAATGTTAAATAAAACCCCTACAACAAAAATCATGCTAAATATGAAAACATTACAAGTTTGCCTTTGAAAATCAGGAACAAAGTAAAGGAGTCTGTTCTCATCACATCTATTAGGTACTTTATAAAGATCTTATGCAGCACAAAAAGTCAAGAAAAAGAAATTTAGCACATAAAGATTGAAAAGGAGGAAATAAAACTGATATTATTTGGAAATGATATGATTATCTACATAGAATTCTTCCCAAAGAATTTAAAAATAAATTATTAGAAATTTTTGATGCAATCAATATTTAAAAAATTCAATTTCATTTTCATATCAGACATGATTTAAAAACTTTAAATGTCAATATCATTAATTTACCATAGAACTATAAAATTCTAGGAAAAAATCTAACAAAAAATATTCAAAATCTATACATAAAAAATTATAAAATTTTAGCAAAAAATCATTAAGGAACATCTAAGTGGAGAAATATTCCATCTCTATGGATAGGAAGACTTTATAATAAACATGTCAATTCTCTCCAAACTGATCTATAGCTATCAATTATAGTCAAAATCTCAACAAAGTTTTAATAAAAACATGAGAAGTTAATTTTAATATATATGGAGGAGCAAAAGGCCTATTATAGCCAAGATATTTTTGATGAAAAAAATGAGGGAATTATCACAGCAGATATGATTTATGATAAATTTACAATAATTAAGATAATGTGGTTGTGGTACAGGAATAAATGAACCAACCAATGGAAAGAACAGAGAGAATCCAGAATCAGACCCATATATATTTGAAATTTTGAGACACACTGGAAGTAGAGAAGTGGAGAAACACTGAATAACAAATGGAGCCAAAAAAAATGAAATCAGATCTTACTTCACACCATATAAAATATCAAACCTAGAAGCATTAAGAACTTAAATAATCAAAAGCAAACTTTAATTTTTTAGAAGGAAATATAAGTGAATATATTTCTGATCTTAAGATATGGAATAATTTTCTAAAACGATGCAAAACTATGCTAATCATAAAGATGCTATTAACAAATTCAGATAAGTTAAAATGAGTCATCAAAAGATATAAGAAAATAAGTTCCAACTGGGAGAAGTTATTACAACACAAAGAATTAGCATACAAATATATAAAGATTTCTACAAACATACAAGAAAAAGTAAAATAACCTAATAGAAAACAGCAAAAGATTCAAACAGGCATTTTACAGAAGGAAAAATAAATACAACTAATAAACACGGAACACTACTCAACCTTATAATTGGAGAAATGTAAATAAAAACCATTCAGAGATACCATTTGACAAATATTGATAAAAATTAAGGAGTCTGACAACATCAAGTGTGAAGGGAATGTGAATCAATGTGATCACATTGCTCATAGGAGTGTAAATTAATAGATTCATTTTGAAAAATAATTTGTCATATTTTAAAGTTTTTCGTGCTTTAAGACCCAGTAATTCCACATCTAGGTATAGATCCCCTCAAAAAACATTAACACCTGTGTAATATGAAATAGAATTTTCACAGCAAGAAAGTTAGTGATAGAAAAAGAAATAGAAACAACCCAAATATCTAGTGGCAGGAAAAAATATAAATAAAATTTAGTAGAGTCACACAATAGATTATAATATGGAGGTGAAAGTTCATTAATGAACTACTGTTTTACTAACCACATGGATGTCTCAGAAACAATGTTGAGTAAAAAGAAAAACAGGCTGCAGAAAACTAAGCATTGTGTGATACTAATTTTATTAACCAAGCAAACCACACATAATTATATATTATGTAGATGTACAAGTATATCTAGTAAAATTTATTTTAAAAAGCAAGTGTCACATTTAGGAGAGGAGTAACCTATGTGAGAGGCAGAGAGCCAGGATATCACTACCTTTTCCTCTTGACCTAGTTTTCAGGCATTCGTTTCAGTAGAAGTTCATTAACAAATAAAAAGCAAAGTAAAATAAGGCCATGCATAGCCAATAATGAGAGTGTGCCATGAATCAAGAATTTTAAATAATTGCTTTCTGTGCATTTAAAATTCATTTTCAGTATTGAAGGGATTCAGAACAGGCCTCCCCAAGATATGCTACTTTTGCATGTGGACTCTTTTGAGCTGAAGGCAATTGAGACCCTGCAGGCCGAAAAGAAACTTTCACCTCTTCCTTAAAGAGTATAAATTAGGGGCCTTTCCCATAATAAGGGTTATTACCAGAAATAACTTTTTATGATCCGTTTATATGGCAAGGTAAACATTTAATTACTGAACATCTGTGCTCTTTATCATCCTGCAAATGACTTTTCCCCCCTCTGAAGCTTCAGACACCTGACCTCATTCCTTGGCTTGGAATGTCATATATACCTTACTTTACCTTTCCATAAAGGTAACCTCTTATGAATGTGGGGTCTCTGACTCTTGTGTATGTGGGATTTCATAAATACATATGTAATTAAATTTGCTAATTTATTCTTAATCTGTCTTATGTCATTTTGATTATTAGACCAGCGGGAAGAACCTAGAAGGATAATTTTTTCCTCTCCCACAGTTTTTTTTAAAGTCTATGAAAACTGTAAAAGGAAAAAAAATTTTTTCTTAATTCCACTACCCAAATACAGCAAGCAACATGACCTGGAACATGCTTTTGTGACTTTCCAATAAAGTGGGAAGTGTTGCTGCTGTTCTTGTCACAAACTGTGGAGCGAACGCTGTATCACTTCCAGCAGCTCTAAGGTCAGGGAAATTATTTTGAAAAAGATGGCAGGGAACTTTAGGAAAGAAACAAAAAAAAGTGTGAACTAAGACTCCTTACAGACAGCTTTCAGTTTGTCTTTAAAATCTGATGTCAAATAGCTTGTTTAAATTCTAAAAATCAACAAATAAGACTATTGCGATGTAAGTGTTTATTGTAAGTGTCGGCGTTTTACGCCACATTTATATTCTAAAACACTGTGCACTTCTGGGTAATTCATTATTAAAATTTTCTTTATAACTTTAGAAACCCTCAATTCCCACATAAAAATATAGAAAGGCATTTTGACATTTTGAGTCAGAAACAGCAGCCAAAGGAAAAGGAGTCTGGGATTCTAAAATGCATTAGCATTTAAAGTAGCGTCCCTCCAGATGCCAGACAAGCAAGTACATAACAGCCACCACCTTGTGAAGGCCATGCTTCGGAGGGGACACTGTGGCATTAACGTAGGGAGGAGGCAGGAGAACCACACATTAAATCAAGCTGCCTTCAGAGACCACACTGTGCTGATCGACCCCACGGCCAGACCACAAGGACACCTGCAGAGCAGAGGAAGAGTTCCTCTGAGATCACTAACTAACCATTTCCCCACACGTGAAGGGAGAACAGGAAGACAGTCTGTAAGTCGTGCCCTACACAAAATAAACACAATCATTCATTCCCTATGGCTAAAACCACAGGGAACATTTGAATCAAAGGATGAGAATTGCCAGCAGGCTTTTCACGCTGCTCTGATCTTCTCACACTGTGTGCACACACCATCAAAGGAAAACGGGTAAACTATTTTTTAAACTGTAATTCATAGAAACTAAGGATAACATATAACCCCAAAACTTGGGGTTCCTCTCAGTGGCTTTTTCTCTGTCCCTCTATTATCTCTGTCTGAGTTTCTCTGAGTCTCTCTCAGTCTTTGTTTCTGAGAGGAGGCCACGCTCTGTGTATAGAGCGTTACTCCTTCTCCAGTAAACTTTCCTCTTCACTCTAACTCTGGCGTGCGCTTGAACTCTTTCCTGTGCTCAGTCAACGATCCTTTCTCTCAGTGTAGGGTGTGGATCCCAGGCCTGGTTGGTCCAAGGTCTGGCTGTGATCCAGGCTCGTGACTAGGAATAGGACCCCGGATTTAGAATGTTACATTAGTGTAGTAGGGCGCCTGCGCCTAAAATGTGTAAACATAATTCAGCTTATTGTATCGCACACGTGTGGCTGAATGCCACTCTTATACTCTGATATGTGTGGAGCCATGCGCTCCCCTGGAGAGCACAAGAAGGGGGGCAGAAGAGGATCAGCAGGAGCGCGCTCCCTGCAATCAAGTTGGTGCCTGCCATTTCATGCTCACGTCAGCCCCTCGTGCTTTCTTTCAACTGGGCGTCTCACCACCGAAAACCTTCCCTTCTCGGATCAACTTGGCACTGACAAAGGGCCGCTTGGGGAAATTTGCCCTGTCCTGCATCAGTGTGGTAGGGAGTGATTTGACTTAGGAGTATAAAGAAAACCCATACAAAAAGTCCCTACTGTGGTTCTGATGCAGGACAGGGCAAATATCCCCAAATGATGGTGAGACCAAGTCCTGCACTGAGAGGAGAAGAAGAGGGGCCTTTGGCGGAGAGTGAAGAAAGAATTCAACACAAGCGCCAAAGCTGGAGTCAAAAGGAAAGTTTATTAGAAAAGGGGTAACACTCCTCAAACAGAGCGTGGTCTCCTCTCAGAGACAGAGTGAGAGAGACCAAGAGAAGTTTGGAAAGTTAGGGAGTAGGGGGTTGTTCAGGGAATTCAGTTTATATATCATTCTTTCGTTCCTGTGAGTTATTGTTTAAAGACTTTGTTAACGCATTTCCTTTGATATGGACATACAGTAAGGAAGGGGAAGGGTATCTAGTGTGAAAAGGTGAGAATATGTAGAGTGAAAGGCCTTCTGGCAGTTCCTAGCCTTTAATCCATAGGTTCCCCAAGGTTTTAGCCATAGGGAATGACACTTGGTTCTTGTTTCCCCTTCACAGAATGGAGAATGGATGGATCCTTAGTAATCCCAGTAGAAATCTTCCTTTGTTCTGAAGGTGTCCTCCTGGCCTGGCTGCAGGGCTGATCAGCATACTGCAGTCTCTGATTGTGGCTTAACATTTTAATTCTCTTGCCTCCCCATGTAGTTCCAGCTAGCTGTGCACTTGAACCTGTTTCCTTGTCTGTTGAAGTCAAGGACCAACACCTGCCTTCCCTACCTCGTGGTTAGTGTGACGAAATAATATATATCAATAGTCAGTAGTCAAGCAAGAGTCAGCAGGCCAGGGGATAGTGACAGGAGACCACTGGACATGTATAGTACCTTTACACTCACTCGATGGTCCTGGAGCATGATTTTACTATTTATAATGGCCACAGATTTTAGAGTTATTTCATTTTTGCATTCTGACAGAAATCACCCAATCATATCTGATGTGTTTGATTCCTAATCAGGAATGTAACTCCAAGTTTATAACCTTGTTCTCATGAAAAAAAAAAAACATAATCCACTTTGCAGAAATTTGTTTTATAATGATCCAATTTACGAGATGGTTTCTAGAAAAAAAAATGTATAGGGTGAACTGAGGCTTGCTAGTCATCGAAATATTAATTATATTATCTGGGTAGAGCGATACATCTAAGCTTCGCTTTACACTGGAGATGGTGAAATGGTGCCTAGGAAACAAATACTTGTCCCCATTACTTCACATTATCATTTCAAAAGAGCTTTATCTTTTTTTCTGCTTGATCACCCTTTGAGGATGGCACTCCTAAAATGTCAGCTCAGAATTTCTCTACCCTTTAGCTTTTCTGAGGAATAAGTTAACAGATCTGTAAATAAATCCTTAAGTGTCCTTGGGGAAAATGCCATTTGAAGGAATGCTGTTAGGAACTGAAGAATCCTTCTGAAATGCAAATACTTTCCTTGTTATTACACTGGCCTGAAGTTAAGACTGGCTTTCTGGAGGCTGCAGGCTGCTCAGGGAGCCACCGGCTTCCCTGTAGTTGCTGCCATCACTTGCAGGGAAGACTAGGAAAGAAGCATCTTAAACAATCTTTATCTCGTGTTTTTTTCAAGAGGAGTGGAAGGAAATCAAAGATAGTTAGGTCTGGCGGCTTAATCTGGGTTGGCTGTTATTGCCAGAAATCTGTGAAATGTATTTTTCAAGGATAAGAAGTTTGGGCCCAGAGCCAAAGCTCATGTCTGTCACCGGCAGGACGATACCTTTCACCCACTGCTCTGCTCTGTTTACCTCTGTGCCTGAATGGGAGCGCTGCCTGCCACAGGCCCAGAGCTGCTCAGAGTTGACCCTTTCTTCTTTCCAAACAGAACCTTTGTGTTTACCGATTGGATGAACAATGCAGGGCCCACCTTTTTGGGGAGTGAATCTCTAAACCAGTATTTGTTCCTAAGATTGATTTTCACCTTTCATGCTGCCCAAGAGGCTCAGGAAGGGAACGTGACGTACTCTTGCTTTTTTATGTCCGCGAAGGTCATTTCCTAAGAAATCAGAAGAACGTATACATGCCGGCAAAGTACCAACGGCTGCCAACCGCTGTGAGCCTCTGGAGCAAGATCTCTGGTGGAATCCGGTGTCCGCACATTACACAAAGCTTCATTCTAGCATGGAGCTGCAGCAGCAGTATGCCAGGCTACTACTCCATGGAGTCTGAAGGGGTGTCTGCTAGATCATGTTTCCTGTTTCCTGTAAAATTTACCACAGCCGTGCTGAAGGCGTCAGAGCTTGGTGCGGAGGGTTAATGTATGAAAGAGGGAGAGTACTGGCCCCTTCCTCCTCACCCTCTTTTCCCTTCTGTTGACAAAAGAACATCCAGCCTAAGAAAAAATCTTGTAAGAGTTCATTTGAGCCAAACTGATGACAATTGCGAGGAAGCAAAATCTCAACGGACTGAGAAAATGCTCCAGAGAATGGCAATTTTGCGGCTTAATTTATATATTAGGAGAAGAAGACATTAAAAGGGTTACATGAAATTAATTGTTGGTAGATTAAGGAGGCAGGGAAATCTCTGAGACTGGATAAAAAGTAAAACGGAGACACACATACCTCTTTTACGTTGGTGAGTACAGATAGATAACATTCACAGCACATAGGGATGGTATGTGGACAACAAGATAACAATGTGGTCCTGTGTTCTGATGCCAGTGGTTGCACCTTTGAGGGGTCTGGAAAAGAAAATCACTCTAACATTTCAAAGGTATGTTATCTTAGATGCACAAAGACAATAGACAATTTCAAAGTTAAGATAGGCCTAGGATGTGACTACCCACCGTGACCGGCTTTTAGTTAAGAATTTTTGTGTTCAGACCACCCTATATGGTTACTTTGGTCTCAAGCTTGTCGGGTTTAATATGTGGCTCCTTTTCTGTGCATACTTCTCTTCCTCCCCGGGAAAGCTCTTTCCTCAGGGGTGGATAGGTGGAGGGTCTTAGCTCCTTTGGGAACCTTACAAGACAATGCTTCATGGAAGACTGGGCACCTGTGGAATTTCCTCCTCTTTCCCACTCCACCTCCAAGCTTCTTACTTCCTCCTTCCCGTCCAAGGCCAAGTGGACAGGCCCAGCCGAGGCAGTGAGAGAGAGTCAGAGAAGGACAGCCAGGGAGTAAGTCACCAGCTCAGCGCAGCTCTCCCCATGACACTTCTCAGACTGGGGTATTAAGTATGTAGGAGGACAGGGCCGTGGGCTGGGGGTGGGGTGCAGTGGAAAAGGTAAGAGGAGACACAGAATCAAAAGGGCATAATCTCGATTCTCAAAGATTTGGAAAGAAAATATTAAGGCTTTTTTTTTTTTAACTTGTAACATTACTTTTTAGATGAAGACAGACCGTTTCTTCTATAGTTGGGTCCAGCTAAGCCCCTTCACTTGTGTTTAAGAAGCAATAACCCAAAATAGTGCAAGCCATTTCCACCCAGCCTTATGACTTTCGTCTTTTTTCAGGCGCTTACTGAGCTCCTACTACATGCTAGATGAGAAAGGGGCAGTTCCTCTCTCAGAGGCCTTGCAATCTAGCTAGGAGGAGACAAATTTGTGGGTGCCTTCAGTATGAAAGGCTCGGGTTCTAACAGGCCCACAGGGAGTATTAGGGGACCTCAGAGAAAGCTAGAACGATGTAGTAGAGGACAACAATTACATTGTCCTGGCCAGGTCCCCTGCCCTCTCCAGGGCCTCCAATTCTTCACCTGCCAGTTAAAGGAATTAGAGGGGATCGGGGATCAACTCTAGGCCCTTGCTGTCTTGACATGTCTGTAGCTTTTCTCACCCTCACCTCTGCAGAGCTTTTTGCTCTCAAAAGACAGAAACCAGCCTGAAGACAGTGTGGGTAGTGTATGGTGAAGTTGGGATATGCCAGGCTCATCCTGAATCTAGGAACCAGAGGTAGCCTCCTCTGGCCCCAGGGTGTCCTAAACAGCTTTGTAAGTGGGGAGTAGCCTGCTTGCAGCACTGATTCTGAAATCCTGCCAGCTGGGCATGATGAGCAGGCGTGGTGGAATCCAGGGCATGTTCTCACCAGGGAGAGCAGAGCAGATTCTGGCTGTGGCAAAGGGCCTGAGGATGTTTTCTGGAATGACGAGCCACGGCCAACCCCACCCTAGAGGGCATGACCCCAGCACCCTAGTCCTGCAGCTCTCTCTTCCCATTCTTTGCACTGCAGCACCTGAAAGGAATTTCACCTCGTCTGGGCACTGAGCATCTGAGCACCTGGCAGGAATTTTACATACCCCTTCCTCACCAAAAAAAAAAAACACATGCCATTCTGTGTAAATGTGAAACGTAAGGCCTCAGAAATGCACTTGTGCTCCCCCTGGATGCACTGCTGCTTTCAAGAGCAATACTTAAGTCCTTCTGAGAAATTCTTGCCCATCTGTCAAGATTTTGCCTTAGTGGCCTCCTGCTCTCATTCTGTGGGCTTCCATAACCCTTCATGCACATCTCTACCAGAACTTAAGCGCACAGCCTTACAGTTTATCTGTAGACATGTCCGTCTCCCTACCAGGCCCTGAGCAAATTCTCAAGGACAGGAGCTGTTCACTGTGAAGCTTCCATCATCTAATACTGAGGCCAGTATCAAAATTCTGTCACTGTTGCAGTTGACTCCATGTACTTTTTTCTCAACTATTCTCATTTTGATTTTTATGGTCTCATTTCCTTCCATAACAGTTAACCCAACACCACAATTCGGTAAGATAGATGAGGTCTAATAAGTAAGTTATCTGGGGTCAGAAAAACAGTGTAAAACTGCTCACTCTGGCTACTACTATCTGTAGGAGTAATAAACTGTCCTTCTCTGACCCAGGAGTCTCATGACTTTTACCAACATCCATAAAATTGTGGCAGACTAATGTATTAGCCCACAAGTAGGGGGAAATTGCCTGCACAGTCTTTGACAGCATGGAGAATTGCAGGTAGAGGAAGCAGTATGTACAAAGGTCTGAGGCCCATGAAGCACAACCTATTCTAGGAATTACCAGGAGATCAATGACTATTGCATATACTTGGGGTGTGAGGTGGCGAGCAATCTCATCCTCAGGCTTCTGCTCAAATATCATCTCATTAGAACAGCCTTCCCTGACCATCCTATCTATCTATGACCATCCTATCATCTGGGAACTATGGAAACCCTTTAAAGTATTTTATGATTTGCATTTTAGGGCAACGAACCCTTTAGCAGTGTGGGGAGTTCGTCAGAAAAGAGCAAGACCACAGGATGCTGGAAGACCAGAGAGGAGGTTGGTGCATAATCTAGGAAGATGATGGTACTCTGGGTTCAGGACATCAGGGGTGGAGAGAAATGGATGAGGGTTAAAGCTGTTAAGGACATAGAACTGATAGGACTTGATGATTGATTGTATGTGGGGTACAAGTGAGTAAGAGTCACAGATGGCTATTGGGGTGACTACATGAACGCATCAAGGAGTTCAAGGGAAATGGGGACATACTTGAGGGAGGAGAAACTCAAAGGGGCAAAATGTTGGCTTAATATTATTCGCAAGGCCTGGAAGAATTACTTGAAAAAAATCCAATGGCCAGTGGTCTACTGCTGGTGCCAGGGTCAAAATGTAGCTCAGCAGAGGAGTGCCTCAGCCCTGTGGCTCTCAGACCCAGCGGAGCAGCAGGTTACAGGGCTTTCTGATGACTGAGGCCAGTTCCAAGTTGGACAGCCCCCATCTAACTTGACCTTTTCACACTGCTCTAATTTCTCCTTTTTCAATATGTTATTGATGTAAACATTTTAATTTTTTTAATTTGTACGTGGTAAAATGAACTGTTTTTGAGTGCACAGCTCTATGAATTTTTATCTGTGCATACACTCATATAACCACCACTAAAACCAAGATACGGAACATCTCCATCTCCCCAGAGATGTTACCTGTGCCCTTCCAAGTACAGGGTAACCATCCCTACCCCAAGGTAACCATTGTTCTCACTTCTATTATCTCAGATTAGTTTTGCCAATTCTTGAACTTAATGTAAACAGAATCGTACAGTATGTACTTTCCTGTGTTTAGCTTCTTTCTCTCAGCATAATGACTGAGTTTCCTGTTGTTGTAAGCTTCACATTATTGCCTATTTCAGAAATTTGCTCTTTTTCATAGCTGTGCAATATTTCATTGTATAAATATTCCACAATTTATTTTCCATTCCCCTGTTGATGGGCAGTTGGGTTGTTTGGCACAAAACTGCAAGGAACTTTCTTGTTGACGTTTTTTTGTCTCCTTGTCTCTTTTGACAATTCCAGGGACCCCTGTGTTTCGTGTGTGTAGGTGGGTGTTATTAAAGGAAACTTTCCTGAAGAGGCCTGGAATTTGCTGCTGGTCTCTGCCGAAGGCAGCCTTAGGGATTGGAACATCCAAGGAGTACTGGACAGGAACTCAATTTCCAGGGACCCAGGTTATTTTACCTTGATCATTTCTGTTTTATTGAGGAACAAAAAGATTGGGAGGAAACACACAGTGGTCTTGAGGAATTATTCTTATGCATGTATGAAGACTTTTACACATATCCCAAGGCCCAGGGCTGGGAAAGGAGATGGAATCAGTATGTAGGATGGGCCCCGTGTACCTGGAGGGTAGCATTGAGCTAACTACGGCTTGTTGCCCTAGGTCAAAGAGATGGTTTTCTTATATCACTAACGGAAAATGTTTTCATTTCTCTATTCATACTCATATTGTAAAGCATCTATCACTAGGATTCAAAAAAAGAGTTAACCTAATTTCTGCTGAAGAACTTCTCATATCCTTGATTCCTGGTGACCGCATGACATTCTCATAGACTCCATTTCCTTTCTAAGGCCCTTCCCTAACATTTCTCATCTCTCAGGCAACTCCTCTAGTAAATGTTGACAGAATCTTCATGGTAGACTCCTTAGGCATTCCAGATTGCAGAAGAGAAAGAGAATTCTCATTGACTAAGCACTTGCTATGTGCCAGGTATTGCATGAGGAAGTTTACATTCATTTCCTTACTTAGCCTTCACAACAACACAGTGAGAAAGGTATTATCATTCCCTTTGACAGAGGAGGAAACAGAAGCGCAGAGTAGTCAATTGGCTAACTTGCCCAAAGACACACAGCAGAGCCAGGATTTGATCTGATATGTTTGACTCTTTCACCTCCAGCACGTGGCCCTTTAGAGGTAGGGAAGTATGACCAGACCTCCTTGCCTGGCTTGCACTGTCCCTAGGGTCTAAAAAAGTACTGTCTTTCAAATGACTCTGTCAAATTCACTGTCCTTTTTAAACTATTATATGGAAAGTAATCATAGATCTTGAGGCAAAATTAACACCAATCCAGTATCACGTATGGCCCAATATTAAAAAGCTTAAGGTGACATCACTGTCTGGTGGGGACTTCCAAAACTCTGCAGACCGTAGAGGAGCCACTCAAAGCTGTGGAAATGCCTGGCGCTGGCTGCCTTGGCATTCCTCTCACACTGCTTAGCTCTCAGAGGGGCCCTGGGACAGGGCTTAGTGCCCCATTCCCAAATGAGGGAAGCCTGAGTCCTTGGGGCCTGGGGGATCCTCAAGGGAGCAGCCCACCATCCAGGAAGGTGCCATGGTCACAGCCCAGCTCAGGGCCAAGGCACCCACTGACCTCTGTTGGGAGTGCCAGCCCTCCTCCCAGGAGCTCATTGTCCTTCAGCAGCAGAGGACATGTAATTTCATACTTCCCGATTTCCGAGGATAGTGAATCGATCTCCCCTCCTGTTTGCCTAGAAGAAGAACTTATTTAGATAAAAGGCTTCAGGGAAAGTCATAGAAAATCACGTCACCAAATAAGAGACTTATAAACGAAGGTTCAGTGTGTTGTGTGTAATAATTTGCAGTCTGGCACGGGGCACTCGGGTTGGGAGAAGGGTGGGCAAACAGGTCACGTAGCATTCTGGAAAGGAAACCACTCATCCCAGAACACTGTATTTCAAATAGGAACAGCGAGCCCTAGAGGCAAGAGCCTGCGCACACGGGTGAAGGAGGCTTCCCTCCTCTTGGACATACCTCAGAGAATCTCAGGTAAAGCTGTCTCTTAGTCACCCATGTCACCATGGACAGTGGGGCCCTTTCTGCGAACCCCCATCCACTGGAGATGTCAGACTGACAACAAGCTGCTTGCTTTAAGGGATAAAGGGCACGGGGGCGTTGAAACCAGGAAAGGGGAGCCCCATGAGGATAGGGGGCTACAGGAGAGTGGATTCCAGCTGCTGCAGGAGGAGAAGGCCCCAGATGGCTAGATCCAGAGAGAAAGGGGCTCCTAACAGGTCTCACTCTCTAGTCCAGCCAAAGGGTGGGCAGTGTACCCACGAGCAGGCTGCTGGCTCTGGCAGCACAGAGCAGTTTCTCCTTTTACAAAAGGGAAAAGGAGGGGAAAGGTTACAAATGCTGGCCTGGCTCCCAGAACTGAGGCTGCCAAGAAGTAGAAACAACTTCTCGCCAGGCCCAGGGGGCTCAGCAGGCTCAGATCAGCTCAGACTCCAGGCTCTGGTCCCTCGGGCCTGGCCCTTAGCCACCACAGCCACACCGGCCTCACTCCTTCAAGCTTCAGCCCACAGCAGTGGGGGCAGAAAAGTCCAAGTCCTGGCCAAACTCCCAACTAACTTCATCACAAGTCATTGGTCGCAATCCTCAGGGCCCAGAAAGACCTTCTAATGCACCAAGGGGTTTGGTTGGGAGGATTCATCAGTCCTTCCAGCCCTAATGGCTGACTCCCCAGCCCGAGCAATGGCTGGTCATCCCGGGCCTGACAGCTGTCCCATTCGACCCTCTTCAAGGCCAGAGTGTGGACACAGAACGAATGCCCATTGAGACCCTTGCCTTGCAGTGCTATCTGTTTGTTCCAAGGCCTTTTAGGCAGGCAGGCTTTGCCTCCGGAGAGGTTCGTATGCCCAGCAGTCCCGGCACTCACAGGTACTTAGAAATAATTTATTGCCTGGGTAATAATGAGCCCTGTCAGAGCCCATGATTTGGGATCCAACAATCCAGGTTCCAATTTGAGCTGCATAGCTGAGATCGATGCCACTACCTCTCTAAGGCTCGGCTTTCTCTAATATGAAATGTGGCTAATACTTTGCAGAGCTGATGGCTGGATTAAACCAAGTAACATATGGCAAGCAGGAGGGGGCCCAGGATATGAGAGTTCTCTTTTTCCAAGCAACTTTCCTCCAGAGAGAGTGAGAAAGCCAGCTGAGCCTGCCAGGGCAGAGATCTTACTGGTTTTAGGGTCACATCTGTCACTATGAAGAGTGGATGGCACATCTGCTGGGCTCATAGTTAGCTTGGGGAGAGGCCTTATGCTGCAGCTGTTGCCCCTGACAAGGGTGCTGTGTGCAGCAGGGCCCTGTTGAAACACAGCTTGGATGAGCCCCGCCCTGTGGAAGGGTTTCCCGCAACCCAATCCTTAAGGCATCTGCTCTCCGCAGCCCCGCCCACTTCTCTGGCTGACCAGCTTTTCACCTGTTCGCGGCAGCAGAGGAAGGGAAGGGGATAGGTCTTTGAATAATGCTTCTGGAACAGAGCGGAGGGTTTTCAATACTGCGGCCTGTGCCAGTGAGCCAGGATAAGTGGGAATTTTAACCCCCAGTTGTCCTAAATCTAAATGAGTCTTACGGTGATTCCTTCTGACGGGATTCCGCATTTCAGTTGCTGCAACCATGATGGATGTGCATATCACTTTAAAGTTTACCAAGCATACTCAGTAAGTTATTGAGGAGGCAGGCAAGAAAGAAGTTCTTAGCCCCATTTTATAGACAAAAGCAGAGAGTTTTAGCAACTTGCCCAAGGTCGCACAGCTTATTACTGGAAGGACTGAAATTCATTTCTCCAACATAGACTTGGCGCTCTTCCCACTCCAGGCCAGGAAGGAAGGAGTATTATTATTCAGCCTCATGGACTGAGCTTTGATAAGACATTTTGCGTACATGCACAAGTTCACACCTGCACACACGCGTGCTGTTTCTTTCCTGTGTTCAACTTCCTGTCATTATGGGCAGGGGAGGGACGTGGAGAGTACCCCTCATACTACGGACCCCACTTTGGGAAAAGAGTAGCAAGCACTGAGGGGATGGGGGCCTCTCTGAGTCTGAGATCACTTTTAGCCTTGCCCCAGGCACATTCAAGCTGTCTCCACAGAGCCAGGATCTCCCTTAGTCCCTGCGTTGTTGGGGTCCTGGGCAACAAAGGCACTCTAGATTTGTGCTTTGTTTCAGGCTGGGGCGTGCTGGGGCCTGAGCTGTGCACCTGGCAGCCATTGCCAGGACCAGGTAAGATGGTGGCATACAGGACAGGTGAGGCCTTCTGCACAGTAGGAGAATAGTGGTCATTTCAGACGCACTGAAAAACTCCTTTCATCACCCAAATGTTCAGAGGCTACGCACCCCCTCCTTGGTGTGATGAGATCCAGAGGTGCCGTCCAGAGGTGACCTCCTCGCTACGGTGTGGCCTGGAGGCTACTGAGTGAGTGCTGAGGAGGGTCAGGGCAGAGCTGGGAGGCGTATGAATGAAGACAGACTCCCACTGTTTAGATTTAAATTCTAACACCCTTTCCTAGAAGCTGGGTGAACTTGGAGAGTTCTTGTGTGCCGGTTTCCTCACCTGGAAACTGAGGATGAAAAGAGCACCTACCACATGGGCTGTTGTTACGCAATTTAAATGAGATAATGCACATAAGTTACCGAATGCAGTGCCTGGCTCAATCCACGCTCGTTATCGCTCAGTGGTCAGTGTTGTGCAAATAGAAGTTGATCCCAGGACTGCCCATCACTTTTCACATGTCATAGGTTCCACTTTTTATTTGCTGTCCTGTCTCCCCCATTGGAATATCATTTCCATGAGAGCAGGGATTTGTGATTATTTTGGTCACCGATGTATACTCAGTGCCTAGAAGACTATATGGTACCTGATGAAAACTTGGTTTGTTGAGTAAAAGAAAGACAGAAAAAAAGAGAAAGGAACCGAGGAAAAAAGAAGAAATCTTATTAGGAATAATACAGTTGATAAGACTGTCCAGGCGGAGCCTCTGCAGATCGAAAACCTACCTTCCCTGCTGTTTTAGAAAGACCATAATAAAGGAGGATGGCGACCATGCTGGCCTGGGCTGGCCTGGAATATACACAGGGTGGGCCCTGAGGGAGACAGAGGAGCCGCAATATAGATTTCTGAGAGCACAGCAGCAAGGGAAGCAGACCGCAGCTGACTGTATATAGGTCTCACCAACTCCTAAGGGCACCAAGTTTGAAAGTGGCCCCAGACCCCACTGCTCAATATTTTGTTATTTGTTGGACACATAATTATGCAAAAGTTCACCACAGGCTAAGTATTATTTAGTTCTCATTCCAAGCGTTGGGCCAGCCATTTCAGGATATTCTTCTAGTTGCCTGTTTCGGTTCTTAAAGGTTGATCAGAAAGGGTCTCCAAAGGAAAAGTGCAAGCAAGACTCTGGATTGAGCAGCCCGTTAGGGGTGCGGCCCCTGTATCACATGTGGCTTTCTCCTGGGCCAGTGGCACGGCACTGCCTCTGGGAGGAGGGGGCTTTACGGTCAGCTGAGGGAGCCTCTCTTAATCTGGACTTGGTCTAGAACGTGCTAACCATCGGCATATTTCCCTGGTCATAAATAGCCTGCCCTGAGATCCCCATGGGCTTGTAAGATGACGTGGGCTGATTTTCTGTTTGAAGATGTCCTTACAGCCTCTTTGGCCAGGCTGAGATCTGGGAGAAGAACTGAGAGAAGACACCGAGAATGAGGTTATAGGGGGGGAATCTGCCTGAGACGGGGTGATCGGCCCCCTGCCACTGGAAGGGAAAGGGCAGGGGTACCACTTGGGCTTTAGGTGAGAAGATATTTGGGGAAGGGCAAACTAGAGGCTCTGCAAGAGCCCGATAGGCCAGGCCTCCCAGGACAAGTCCCCAGGTCACTGAAAACCATCCGAGTACGGCTCTCCGGGCCAGGAGGGTTCCGGATGCCTGCACTGGAGGAACGACATCTCGTTGCGATCTTGGCTTGCATTGTCCTGGATGCTGACAAGGTTGGTATCGCCATGCGCTCACGAACCCCATGTATTTCCTCTTCTATTACATGTCTGTTCATGGTTTCTGCCCATTTTTCTACTAAACCATTTGTTTATTTCCTACTCTCTACACTCTGCCAAGAGTGCTGAACTCTTGATATAGTCTTGATTCTAATCCTTTGTCACCTGTGTGTTACACATATCCTTTCTCAGTTTATGGCTTATCTTTTGAGTTTCTTTAAAATATCTATGCTGAATTAAAGTTCTCAAATTTAATATAGTTGAAATTATTAATCTTTTATCTTATGGGGGGTGTGTGTGTGTGTGTGTGTCTTTGTTAAGAACTTCTTCCCTACACCGAGGTATTTGCTTCCATTTCCTTCTGCTAGGCTATTGCACCCACAGAATCCTGCCGCTGTTTAGGAATCCTGGCCCCGAGGTGGGGATGGGCAGGCAGGCTCTGAGCATGTCTTGACACCAGGAGGACCACCGTGTAAGGGCCCTGCACAACCTTAATGGTGCCATTGCTGCCAATCTGCACAACAACGGGCACCAGGCCCCAGCTGCCGCGCCTGTGCCACCCTACCCCTGCTCTGGGTCAGCACGAAAGGTGCCAGTGAACCTGAGGCCAAAGGGAGCCATGTGGAAGCGAAAGCAATACATCCCAGACAAAGTGGACACTGCATCCAGCTGAGGACTCAAAATACTGTGAGCAGCACAGAGCTGTCTGCTTACCACATGTCAGGATCTGCCAGGGACCATCTCACAGCTATTAACAAACCCTCCTGTCATGGCCACAAAGCATAGCTTTGTGATGGCGTGGTAGCCTGCATCTTCTCTGGGCAGGGCTCCAGGCTGAGCTGGTCAGTTCAGGCCACTGTGGACAATGGAGACACAGTTGGGTCTGGGAGGGCAGTGGAAGTCGGTATGGAGAATGGCAACAAGGTATTACAGCCATGCCACCCGGAACATACTGGATCTCGTCTGATCTCGGAAACTAAGCAGGATTGGGCCTGGTTAATACTTGGATGGGAGACCACCTAGGAAGACCAGGTGCTGTAGGAGTGAAAAATAGAGGATTGTAAGCTGACAAGGTCCTTGCAGTCTGTGAGGTCAACCAAGGGTTGCCTCACCTAAAAGAGAGAGAGAGACAGAGAGACAGAGAGACAGAGAGACAGAGAGACAGAGAGAGAGAATGGCAACAACGAGCAAACTCTCCGCCAGTGGCCAGTCCACATCTGCCTCCCGAGGAGGGTGGCAGGGCAGGGCAGGGCATGTTTCGGCAGAGTAAGCTGGGCAACTTGAATCTTGTGAAGTCAGACAGGCTCCACAGATACCCACCTGGCCTGCTTTTCCTGTTCGCAGTCTCCCAGGAGGCCCTCGATTAATATTCAGTAGCTCTGGCCCCTGAGCCCATGTCTGGAGGTCATGCTTAGGCGGTGAAGTGCAGAAATGCTAAGAGGAAGCCTTGAAAGGAGCCCCTTCTGCTCATGGCTTGGCTTGAAAGGGTCCCCATGGAACCACCTACCTGCAGGTCTAACTCCCTGAGGTCGATGTTTGAACTCTCTGAGTACTGCTTTGAGGGAGAGGAGGAGGAGGGAGCTGGGCTTCCCCTGGTAAGTTTGCGGTTTAATTGGCTTTTAAAACACCAACAATAAGTAGAGTAGTATCATAGGACTTTTTTTTTCTTTTTTCAACAAGATGCTGAATTAAACATTTGCATCTTCCCTGTCAGAGAAAAGAGCCTCGGTTTCTGCCTCTGGTTCCACTTGAGCGGTCCCATGGGCTCGAGTCTCGGTTCCGGCCCATGCGTCCATCTCCTGCCCACATCTTGGTTTTCAGATTTCTCCACATCATGGTCTCCTTTCTCTCTCACCACAGACCATGGTTCCAACCATTCTGAGTATAAACATTCCCATTTAGTTCAAAATATTTGGCAGATAACCCCCTCATTATAATAAACTTATGTGGAATCCAATATACATTAGAATTACATAGAGCCTCCAGTAGGTGAGATACTATATAATGATCAAAGTGACTGTGAATTCAGTAACTACATTAAGTGCAACAATATTTTATTTATCAAAAAAGCATCTAGGTGTTTGTGAGAACCAGCAGTGCATCAGTGTGCGAGGTCGTTCTTTGTTTGGCCTAAAAATAGTAGAGAGTGTGCATGGGAGTTTCAGGCCCGTCACAAAAGCTCTAGTCTCTTGAAGGACGCCCCAGTGTCCTCAGGCCTGGAGATTCAGGGCATCCTCTGGGTCCCTCCACTGAGAGAGAACAGGGCTTACAAGCTCCAGTCTCCTGGGCACCCGGTAAAATGGGCTTGGCCCAGGCCGCCTGCTACTGAGCAATTCTCATCAAGTCTGGCCTCAGGGGACCGGTTGGAGTCAGAAGTTTGTTACCTTTTTGAGGTCATAGACCCTTTGGAATGAAAATTTTGGAGTTTTCCCCTGAAAAAATGCATTTTGCAATTCAGAGGCTTCCCAGAATGCTGGAGTCCCTTCGTAGGCATCACAGACCCCACATGGCTAATGACTTGATTGGGAGATCTTATAAGTTCTAGTTCTAAGAGTCTGTGGCTTATGATTTGTTTAGACCCTACTGGACTTCGATTCCCTGGCAGACTCCTTTTTTTTGCGGAAGGAGGGGAGGTGTGTGCAGCCTCTTCTAACATCAGCATACATGGTCAAGGGTGACTGTGAAGAGTGTCATGGCGCCACCTTGTGCTTCTTTTCTGAAATTGCAACTTCTCTGGGGCCAAGTGCAAGCCCATCCATCACTCTCCCCCCTTCAACACTCAGAACTCATTTCCTATTACCCGCCCACTTGCTTACTCTGAGCTAATCACACCAGGCTCCTTACATTCCTGCCTCGGGGCCTTTGTACTGAGTGTTCCCACTGCCTGGAGATCTAGTTTTGAAGCCATTTATACAAGTGCAATTTGTACTGTCATATTATGAATCAAGAAAAAAAGCAAATTTTTATGAAGATGCTTTGATTTTTGTTTGGCCTCAGACTGATAAAATATCTCATGAGTACATTAAAGAATTTCTTGAAATTTGAGATGGCTTTGGGAAAAGATTAATGACGACTATAGAGGGTATGCTAGTTAGCTCTCATGAAGTTTTGCTGCAATAACAAACAACCTGAGGATCTCGGTGGCTAATAGCAACAAGAGTATTTATGCTGAAGTTACTTATTTGCTGTGAGTCAGCTGTAGCTCTGTTCCATGAGGCTTCTTCATTGATGGAGGAGCTAATGAGCTTCAGGGGAGTCTGCTTACTTTTACTACCTTCAAGGAGAAAGTGATGCTGAACAAAGGAGCCAAGAGCCCTCCACTTTCCTCACATTAACAGCATTTATGAGGAAAGGAAGGCTCAAGTGTTGTAGAATAGAAACTTCCTCTAGCTTCACAGATACTAGGCTCTGCCTTCCCAGAGCAAGACTGAAGCTGACACTGCCGCAAAGCAGGAATGGGCTGTAGCCATGGCCAAGGGATGGGAAGCCTGGGCACTGAAGTCCCCCCAACTCGCATACACCTGGACCCAAAGTTCCCAAGATTGCACAGTTCCCAAACCTTTCTGCTCCAATTGCCACAACAGGGAATAAGAGAGCTCCTCCAGGGCTTCAGGCAAAGGCAAAGAAAAGGAGGAAAGGAAGAATTATAAGGGAAACAGAGATCAAGAGGAAAGAGAGGGAGCATGGCAGATGTGTGGCTGTGACAGCTCACTCTGAGATCCCAATCTTCTGTTCAGAACAAGCCAGGCCAACACAGCCAGCCCCAGGAGCTCTCTCCAAGTGCCACTAACCTGCAGTTAACCCTAAACCTCTTCCCAGCCACTCACCTGAGCCTCTTTCCACAACAGAATGGACATCGGAATTGGCCACCTGGAAAATTAATGGGTGATTTGTTTTCCTTGAAAGACCTCTTTTCACAGCCATAGGAAAACAAGTTTTAAAGTGGATGGGAAAGGGGGTTGGGGTTCAGACATGGAAAGAATGAGAAAGGAACAGATGGTGCCTGCTAAGGCGACCAGATTTTTCCCCCCAGTTAATCTGGGAATGACCTAATTTACATAGTATTTGCATAAATTTCCATTTCAAATTATAGCTGTCCTAACTTCAAGTATACAGGAGAAAATAAATGACATCAGGCAATCTACTGTAATTGAACAGCAGCTGACTTCTGTGAAATGCAGGTCAAGCTTTTAAACCTGGAAGATGAGAGGAAAAGAGTTTGCCCACAATCCTTTGGAGCGGGGTGGGGCCTGGAGAAAACCTTTCTCTATCTCTCAAATTATAAAAAGTTACTACAGGTCCAGGCCAGAGGTGTGGGGAAATGAGGAAACTTAACCTCTCTTCTGTTATTCTCCTCTTGCTTTAGTGGAAGCTGATGTTGAGGTAGCCTGCTGACAAGACTTGAGTGCTGGACTGGGTCTTCAGGAGCTGTTTCTCCCTCCTTCATGCCATTGACTTCTCTGCACACGGCATCCCCTTTTGCTTCCCCACCCACTTCAGCCCCGAGAATGAGGGAGGGCCTTGCTCTCTACCGTAATGGTCCCCTAAAACAGATTTTGCTGAGAGTTCTCAGAACCTCCCTAACCTTGAAGTTAAAACCAAGAAGTTCCCCATTCCCCCATCCCAACTCCCTTGAGACAAGGGCACAGAACAGCCTGGCCTTTGGGACTGGTGGGGGGTTTGAATGGGGGCGGTGGAGAGGGCGTTAAAAGACCAGGAGCGGGGAAAGGCATTAATTAGTATTTCAAAAACTGATTTTGCCACACCTTTGTTGGGAATTTGTGACCCAGAGACCATATAAGCCCAAAGAAAAATAGAAAAAGACCAGAGGAAAGTGTTGCTGGCAAAACAGGAGAGAAGAGAAAGGTCAAGTGGAAAAGTCCAGTGCTAATTCTTCTAAGGCTGCACTCCCCGAGCCCCAGCCCCAGCCTGGTCCCACGGGCCTGGTCTCAGTGCCTGAGAGCCGTCGGTGGTCTCTGGGCATCTGCTCATTCAGCCAGTCAGGTGGTTAGGATGAGTCCCCACACCAAGGGGCTCTGCTGCTGGCCGAAGAGAAGGCTCTGAGAAGGAAGCCTGGCAAAGCCAGATGTCCTCACTCAGCAGGTCCCTCAAAGGCCCTGCACCAGAATCGTTTTTTTGGGGGGGGTCACCCCATCCCTCGCATAAGAAACACCATGCTTTAAGCCAGAGGTTGACAAAGTCTTTCTGTAAAAGGCCACAGAGTAAATATTTTAGGCTTTTTGGGTCAGGCTCAAGTCTGCCATTATAACGCAAAAGCAGTCACAGACGATATGCAAATGACAAGTGTGGCTGTGAGCCAATAAATAGAGACACTGAAATTTGAATTTCATATAATTTTCATATATTGCAAAATTATTCTTCTTTTGATTTTTTTTTCCATTTAAATTTACTCTTAGCTCACAGGCCTACAAAAACAGGCAGAGGACTGGATTGGCCAGTAAGCTATACTTTGTTTTAAATGAACCCAAAAGCAGAAGGTTGGGTCTTCGTAAATGCAAATTCATAGTAGACTGATTTGATTTATAGAAGAATCTAAGTAGAAGGTTCATTGAATACATTTTTAAAGAGTTGATTGTCACTTCTTCCTGCCACACCTTTCTTCCTTTCTGTCACCTTTCTTTCTTTCCCAACTTTGGTGTTTTTCAAACTGACATTTGCCTTCCATTAGTGGGCGGCAAAATTCATGCATTCAAGCATTTTGGATAAAATGAAATAGGATAGAATAGGATAAGATAGGATAGGATAAAAAATATATCAGAGTTCATCATACATATTAAAGTTCAGTAATATAAAGTTTTGCCCACTGTGTATATATTCATATGTGTACACTTACATGCCTATGTGTGTACCGGATTGTAATGTCAGACATATTTCTTATTATGGCTCGTGGTGAAAAAGTTGGAGAGCCATTGCTCTGATGAACATTGGGAAAGAGAGGGGTTGAATTTCCAGTCCTCTGGGACTGCCCTCTGAGTCAAACATTTCTCTCCCGACTCCTGTGTCCCTATGGGTTTCTTTGCTGATCAATCCTGAGAACCACTGTTCAGATGTCCTCACTGTGACGCTCTGGCACACGGGGTACCAGAGACGAAAAAAGCGCAGGCCATACCTCACTGCCATTCTCCATCCCCACCACATCGTGTGGTTCACCCAGCACCATGGAGACAGTGCCTGGTGTATAAGAGAAGCTCACAAATGTGTGGTGAATGAATTCCAGACATGGAGTTGCAGGTACAAGGCCCTGAGATGTGAAGGAGCACAGCTGTGAAGGAACTCGGTGGGAGAGATCTCAATGGCTGTTTTCCCAGCTACCCCACCAGCCTAAGCTCATGCATGCTGCTCATTGGGGCCTGGTAGGTTTTCAGACAGACCACCCTCCTCTTCTCCTCTGTCAGGGAGCAAAGCCGCTGACTCTCCCAGGGACACAAGCTATAGGCAAATGCTTGGAATATCTTCAGGAAGATACACAACTGCATCCCAGCAAACCAGCAGAATTGTCCATTTCCATTTCCACTTTGAGAGTGGCAAAGCAGGCAGTGATGGGCTGAGTGCTGAGGTCACGGGCAGGTGAGCTGGGATGGCGGTGGCTCTTAGAAGGGAGAAATGAGAAGAACTGTCCCGGGAGCATTGGCAGAAACAGCCACAGTCCTTGTACAGTCACCACTTACAGGAGTTCTGTACCCATAGCTCATTAGGGACCCCTGCCTCCCCCTCTCCCCGTCCCCGGCATTGGGCCTCTGGGCTTGGTAGAGACATTAAAGGCTCGTAGGGACTGGTCTTTGTGGTTCCAAGTGTGATGGCCAGAAGCATCTCTGATGAGTGAGTAAATACTGTGTCCGGGTGTCCTGCCTTGTAGGTTCTGTCTGGGTTCCTCCCCTAGTGAACCAGTTTTGAGACAATTTTATAACATCACATAGCATGGGTTAAGACAGTGGTCCCCAACTTTTTTGGCAAGAGGGACCGGTGCGCCTATGAGAATCTAATTCCCGATGACCTGAGGTGGAGCTGAGACAATGATGCTAGGACTGGGGAACGGCTGCAAATACAGATGAAGCTTCTCTCGCTGGCCCACCGCTCACCTCCTACTGTGCAGCCCTGTTCCTAACAGGCAACGGACCGGTACCAGTCTAAGGCCTGGGGCTTGGGGACCCCTGGGTTAAGAAATAGGCTTGAAGGAGGAGGGGTGACTCACAAGGCCACAGGAGAGCATGAAGAAACAAGCAGGCACATGTCCTCCATCCTGTCATCCCCCCTGGGGGCAGGGTGAGCTGGGCCCACGGGGTCAATCTGAGCTGCAGAGGAGGACCCCTCTCCCCAAGTCCCTGGGGGAACACATGGCTGCTTTGCTCCCACACAGGAGATGTACGGGCATTGTGTGGGATGTCACGACGCTCCCTGGGCACTGACGGGGTAAAAAGGAAGCCTCTGGTCTGCAGGAACTGAGCGTGGGTGCCGCCCTTCCCACTGCGGGGGATGGCCTGGTTCCAGCCAGCTTGCCTTCTGAGCAATGCAGGGAGAGCCCTCCTGAGCTGCCCTGCCAACCCAGGGGAAGCTGGATGTTCCTCAAGGTTCACGCCTGCCTCTGGCACAGCCCCCTGCACAGCCTGACGATCTGCAGCTCTCCATGTGCAAGGGCCCCCGAGTCATTCAAGATTCTGGAGGGTTTGATTGCCTCAGCCACGACCATATAGCTCACACAAAGAGCTGGGACCCCCATGACTGTCTAGAGCCCACCAGTGGACAGACGCGTGGTGGCCTCGCAGTGGGAACTTGCAGTAGACCGAAAAGCAAAACATGAGAAACACCTGTTAAAGAGAAAAGCGCAGTCCCAAAATGGCGTCACTCATACTAAAAGCTCATAATAACAGACTTAGATTTAATTGCAGTTTAAACCTCTCCCAGAATCATAATTTTAACAAACCAGTCAGGAATTTCTGGTCAACCCCAGTGAGGTGTTCTGTTACATGGGCCCTCTCCATCCCCATAGGAAGAACAGGCAATCTGCATGATAAATCCTCACCCCCAAAAACAGATGTCCTGGCCCAAAAATAATCCTTTTTTTTTCTTTTTTTAATAACTCCTTTGCCCACCTATGAAAACCTTCTGTTTTGTACAACTCCTTGGGGTGCCCATCTAGTTGCTGGGTGGGGCGCTGCTGGATGCATAAATCATTTGGTAAAACCAATTAGATATTCAGATTTACTCTGTCGAATTTTGTTTTTCAACACACCAAACTTTCCATTTCTGCTGTCAGAGTCAGAGTGTTTGGTTGCAGTGTTTTACTCTGTGTTGTTTTATTTTCTTTAGGTGAAACAAACATCTGGTACACAGATCTTCATACATTTTAAAATGTCTCTCCCGCCCTCTGTGGGTATTGTAACTCCTCCTCTTCCCTCCCCTGCTTGATCATTTGAATATGAACTTAATGGATGCTAAATTAAGTCAGCAAAGATGCTGGTTTTAGTGCAGTTGAGCAGATGTGTTTCTGAGGAAGTGTGCTTGTATAGGCAATGTCACCCAAAAGGCACTCCCAGTCAGTGCCCTGCTACTCAGACAAACCGTAGGCATGGCCATCCTCCCGTGGTGCCGCCTTTCTGGGAGAAGTGAAAGTGTACCTGCCACCCACCTCCCCCCATAAAGTTTCTTTTTACATGCCCTCCCCTTCCCCCACTCAGTCCTTACTTGTGCTAAGGACTCAAGTCTTTCAACAGGGAAGGGTCAGCCCCTGACCTCGAGTGGCACATACTAGTCCAGTGCTGGGAAAATAGTTTGTGCTCAACAATTTTGATGGATTAAAACCAGGGAGAAATCCTTCAAGTTCCATCCTGACCAAGTGCCACACTTTAGGGGATTCTGGGAAAACCAGTACAGGCCAAGGAATGCTCACCGAACCCGGCTGACTCATCCTCAGGGTTGAAGAATTCTTGCCTGAAGTCTGATATTCCCAGTTTGAGACTTGCAAAGACCCAGAGAGGCTCCTTAGGGCAGCTGAAAGCTGGACTAGTAACGCAGGCAGCTTTATACCCATCTGCCAAGGACTATTGCGGGAGCTGATCCCCACCTGGGCATTCGGGGCTCCCCTGCCTCAGGTACAGCGTGGCGTGGTAGAAGGACGGGATGGCTGAGCAGGGTCTAGCACTGCTCCTAGTCAGCTGTTGCCTTGCCCTCGCTGGGCTTTCCTCCTCTTATCTACATAACTCAGGGGTTGAGGCAGATGACCTCAATAGCTATTTGCAGATTTAAAACTCTGTAGAGAGTTTTCTCATCTCTAAACTCTGCCCAACCCACAAGTCTGTTCTAAGATTGGCAAGAGGCATGTGAAAGCTCCCTGCAAACTGAAAATCCCTGCACATCAGTCCTTCTAATGATGATGAGTCTATGAGTCCTAGATCTGCCTGGGCCGTCACCTCCCAGATACTATTCTTAATAGATTTGCCAGTTCCCCAAATCAAGGATTTCACAAAAGCCCGGCTAAGCTCAGATTAGGGACTTGTCCTGTTGAGCCACTTTCTCAGAGACAGGGGATGGTCACAGACGAGGGGGGATGGCAAAGGTGGGGGCTCCTCCCCATGCCCTTCCCCTGCACTGGAAGTCCTGTGCCCAGTAACATCAGGCAGCAATGGGCCCTAAAAGAAAACTCCAAACTGAGAGCGGTGGGTCACTACATCCGCCAGTGCTCAACACATTTTCCACCCAGTGAATGGCCCACGTCCAGACTCATGCACTCCATGTCAGCTGTTGCCTTGCTCATCTCCTCTGGGACCAGTGACGTTTGGCCCAAGGCCCCTAGAGAGGCAGAAGGAACAGAGCTGACAGGTGATTTCCACAGTGCCAGCCTATGATGTTTCTGTCACCCTCACATGGAAGGGCTCCTAAGTGCAGGCAGCCCTGGCAGGTCTCTAGCAAAAAGGTCTGGTGGCTCCCCAGGGAAATCCCACCTGGCTAGAATATACACATTCAGTTTGGGGGCAGATTTAGGTCATCATCATTCGCATTTTACATGGTAGGAAGCAGAAGAACAAGGATGTTAAATAACTTACTCAGGGTCGCAAAGAGCCAATTTGACCCCAAGTTTATCTAATACCAGAATCCACATCCCCCATCCCTATCATCATCACATCCCCATCCCTATCACTATCATGATTTTGTTCTGTATTTATAGGATGGGAGAAGGTACCAGTCAAATAAGCTATGACACTCACCATTCCTGGCTAAGAAAAACTTCCCCAGTCGTAGCCCCTAAGGAGGGAAGTGTCCCCAAGCTTTCCTCACCCAGACTTTGCTAAAGTGTTTTTATCATCTGACCCGCACCTCTCTTAGCCACATGTGATTGGACCGGGGTAGGTGCCTTGTCCAGGGACTCCCACCCACAGATTAGCCGGTACTCTGTGAAGTGGGCCAGCTCAATCAACCCAGTCTAAATGAGAATTAGAGATAGTAATTATATCAATCAAATTATATATTTTTCACTCAGGAAATTGATTTTGGAAATAAAGAGAAACTGAGCCAGCAGGTAACAGGACAAGAATCATGAAGATAGACTTAGAAGTGAGTGAAGAGTGCAGCCACTGAGTCACACTGATGCCAGAGCCCCAGGACCAGCAGTTCTGAACCCAAATGCCTTTGCACATGAGCTAGCAGCCTGCCCTCACAGGCGGATACCACCTTGTGTTCAAGATGGAGGATGTACCTTTTGTTGCAACTGAAGATATATATTGTTAACATCTGCTTTCCTCAGACAGAATGTTGAGAGGAGTGCTTCATGTGCAACGGGAGAATCCCAAACTGGCACATTGGAGGGGAGAGGTAGAGTATAATTACAAGCATGTGCCATGGAACCGTGTGTTTCCCAGGATGTGTGAACACTTGGACTTGTGAGTATAGAAGAGAGCACAGTTGGGGCCATAACCGCTATCTGTAAATGAAGACACAGGCCTGAAGAGCAACCAAGTGAATAGTATGATAAGCAGGGATGAAATTTAATCTTTTTAAATGCTTGCCAAAAATTTTAGTATTTGAATAGGCACCATTATATTAGTCAGGGCCCTTTAGATTTTAAGTGGCAGAAACTCATCTCAAATTAATTTATGAAGGAATCGGATGGCTCGCATAATTGAAAAATCTAAGGATAGATTCAGTCATGGCTGGAGCCAAATGCACAATATCAACAGGAATTAGTACTTCTCTACCTCTTACACTGCTTTCTTCCAGTTGGCTTTATTTTTTGGTTGGCAGGTTGTTCCCACACTCGACATGGTGGCCAACACTGGCTTCCTGTTTCATGCTTACCTCCCTCCAACATAGCAGCCTCAGCAAAAAAAAAAAAAGAGTGATTCCATAGGCGTACAGCACAAGTCTCAGCGACAGTTCTCACTGGTCTCCTTGGGACATGTAGCCATCCCTGCACCAATCACTTGGACCAGGCAGAATCAGAGATCTGCTTGGCCTGGCCTGAGTCATGTGCTCAGCTCTAGATCTAGGGCATGATGTCCATCCACCAGAACACAAGACATAACAGTAGAAAAGGGTCATTACTGGAGGGGTATTGAACACAACAGATATATATCCACCTCAGCCGCAAACAAAATAGTGCAACCTCTCTAGAGTAATGATCCTTGAACTGACATTAATGTCCAATAGCTGCCTTGAATGTCAAATGACTCTCTGATCCTAGTCTCCAAGAGGCCTAACTATACTTTCAGAATGGATTTATCAATCAGTGTTCTTATTTACAAACAACAAAACCTACTCTAGTTTGTTTAAACAGATAAAGAATGGATTAAAAGATACTTATGGCTCACAGAATGCCTGGCAGAGTTAGAGGATGGGGCTAGAAACTCTACACCGAGAACAAGACCCAAATCCCCACTGGACTGTTCACAGGCTTGATCCCACTGCCTTTGGCACATGCCACTGGGAGCATCTCTGCCCCTCGCTGCCTCTGGAGGCTCCCCTGCCATGCTCTGCCTTCATCGCCAAGATGCGATCCCACACAGCAGTTGCTTCCCTGCTTTTCACTCTTTCATATTAAAGCTTCATGTTGTTGCACCGAATCGGCAGAGCCTAGGTAACATGCTTGTGTCTTAGCTGCAAAGTTAGTCTGGGAAACAGTTCTGATCTCCACCCTGCTGAGGTAATGTCCCCAACATGACCTATTTTCCTAATTTAGGAAGGCTATTCAAATGATGTTGGGCTGGCACCAATATGACCCACATTCACAATCTCATGCTTCAAAGAGTCAGGTCTTCTGGATCTTCTGAGTCCTGGAGAGATCAAGCAATGGGGCCAAGGCTCGTTATTTCCACATGTGGCCTCCTAGCAAATCTGTGAGTCTCTGATTTTTGCAACCAATGGAACCCAGTTAATATAAGTAATTTGGCCAATGTAACTGGGATAAAATTTAGCTTGAAAGTGGTGTTTCCTTCCCAGCAAGATGGGATAACAGAAGCTCATGGTTTCTTCTTCAAAAGGGTCTTTTGAGGGAGTCTGTAAAGCACGGCCACATGGAGCACTCTCAAGAGTGCTAACCCACAGACATTTAATAGGCCTTTTTACAGAGCTCCATGAAGGCCACACTGGGCTACTATTTAACCACAGACCATCCCCAGCCATTGACAAGAAGCTGAGTTACCAGGCAAGGGTCTTCCTGGTCTGATAAGTTCCCTTCAGAGTCTAGAATCCTACAGCAGCACTTGCCAGGAGCTTGGATTACCTGACCTCCCTCCTGTGGTTCCCCACCGCTCAGTCAAGAGCTGAAGTCACTCAATTAAGAAATAGTTTTTGAATATCAGCTATGTCCCAGGCATTGTACTAACACGAGATATACTCTGGCCCCCGGGAGGCTTCAGACAAGTAAACTAGCCAAAGCTTAAATGGAGCGAGGGGAGGCAAGGATGGGAACAAAAACGCTCAAGTGTCATTATCCATAAAGAGATGACTAGTTTGCACTTTTATGCAAACTTATTGATCAGGGTCACTGTGGAAACCAAGGTCTTTGACCTAATATAGAAGTATTGTCATTATATTTTCTAAACACGTAGTCTAACAAAGAAATGCCTCAGATTGGAGAATTCATTTGTGTAAAAGTCTTCAAAAGGTATCACCATTAAATACATTTAGTTATACTTAATAGGTGAAAATAATAAAATCAGAGGAAATAATGACCATTTCAGAAAAATCTAACCAGTGCAGTTGGATGTACATAACTGATTACACTAGGTGGTCCGATCTTTGACCAGTGGCCCCCTGACCCCCACCCCGGGGATGTGCAAAACTCCCCTCATAATGCTGATATGTTCCACAAAGTAAATTACGGGCTCTGACAGCAAGGGAAAATAGGAAATGTCTGCTGTAGAACCCAAATATTCTCAACAGACCACAGGCCTCATCGTATCCACGGAGGCGGCAGGTGCCTATGGGGACCACTAGATGTCGCTGTGAACCTGCGAGAGCCAGACCTCACGCTGTGGGCACACATCAGCGTAGTCTGTTTTCAATCAACACGTTGTCAGTTTTTCTCCCCGAGGCCCCAGGGGTGTGCTAGGAATTTTTATTTCTTGAGAAACCCTATGATTCAGCTGCCCTTTGTTGGCCTGCTCGAGAGAATGAAGGCTGTGCTTGCTCTACCAGCCCCCCAGGCAGCGGGCTCTTCCGCAAGGGTCTTCAGGCCACCAGACACAGCGCCACCTCTCTCTCTGCTCTTCATGTGAACATCCCTTGCCTCTACCTTGCTCTCCCACTCCCTTTCTGCCTCTTCACGCCCCTTTTTATCTTTCTCTCCTGGTGCCCTCTGACACAATGAGCTCAGCTGCTCCGTGCCAAGGGCTCCATCCTAGAAGGCTTGCCCGAGTCCTGGTGAATTTCAAGGCACCCAAAACAGCCTCCGCATAAAGCAGATTCCGTCCTCACTTTCACCTTTTGATTCTACCCCCAGCCTTGCCTCCTTCCAAAGCAGCTGGCAAGATTAAGTTAGTGTTGGAGTGGGAGCAACGAGAGGCTAAACTTTTTACCAGGAATTCCAGACCCTAGTCCTGCCATAAAGGGGCTTAGAAGCCACACCTGCTTTCAGACCCCACCTTCCTCTGCCACTTACTAGCTGTGAGACATTTGGCAGGTCACTCACTCTTTCTGAGCCGCAATTCTCCATAAGCAAATTAGATAGTACCCTCAGATGCATATATTAAATAAAATTGTAAATACAAAGAACCTCAAAGGATCTTGCACACTGCAATCATTCTATAAATGCAAGGCGATTTTAATTATTACTATAGGGACACTTACACAGACACAGCAGCACACATCAACCAGACAAAACCGTAGAGTTTGGGAGTCTCATTCTCCTGAATCTGTGGCAAGAAAACAAAAGCCAGTGGTATGTATTCAGAGATACCAAGTACCACTGCAGATTCCAACCCTCTCTACTTATGTCAACAGCCATAAAGTTGTTCTGAGCCCAGCTGAGAGCTGTCTTGGTAAATGGCCATAGTTTGCTTGGCAAAGTGCTCTGATGGCTGTCCTGGGGCCTTCCGGGAAAAAGCCACTTACCGGTGGAGCCAGCACATCCTACCTCCCTAGGTTTGGTACACACTCCCTGGTGTCCAACTACCACATTGCTGCGGTGGGTTTTTGTAGGTGCCCTTCGGCTGCCGTCTGCAGAACCTGAGACCACAGACTCTGAAAAGCTTGGGGAAAAATGGGAAGAAGGAGCCAATCTTTTACCAGAGGCCCTTCTGGACCTTTCAGAGGAAGCTAAATAGCAAAAGAGCCCCTGCTGGCCAACATTAGTAACTGCATCCCCTTCCTCTTTGGGAAGAGGGAGCTGTTTCTGAGTGACCCTTATCTTGGTTTAATGTCCTTGGAAGGCATTTGAGTACTCGTAGCAGAGAAAAGACTGCTTTTGTTGAGAAGTAGATAGGTGGGAAATGTATATAGAACAGAAAGAAGAATATACTTTGCCTTTACACAACCCAAATCTGGGCTTGGCAGGACTGAGAGGAAAGCAGCTATTTTGAGTCCCAGCCCAAGCCACGCAGAAGGGGACACTCTCAGAGCATATCTGCTCATCCAGAAGCTAGTTTTGATGCTATACCTGTAAAGGTTTTATTACTGCATCCATGAGAAGCCTTGGACTTTCAGAGAAGAGAGTTATTTGGTCAGAGGATCTATCTGAAGCTTCAGTCATCTGACATGTTTCCCCACCAGAACACAAATCAAAGGCCATAGCCGAGCCTCTCCTGCACAGGCTGGAGAAGACACAACCAGGTTGGTTTACTGGCTCCCTGACCTCTGGCAAGTTCCCTTATCTCTCCACCCCTCAGTTTTCTCACCTGTAAAAGGCAGATAACCGGACCGTCCTCAAAAGTGTATTGTGAGGATTAGAGATCACGTAGGTAGCATGTTCAGCACATGTTAGACACCTAGTTGCAATCCTGAGGTTTGTAGAGGCCTATCTGCAGAGGACTCAGGTACAGAGGAAGCTGCTACTGTGAAGCTCAGTGTGGTGGATCCAGGCCAAGCCCAGACTGCTTCTGCCAGAGCTGATGGGATTTGGGAGAGGCTGAACATTCCACACTGCAACCTGGTTTGAGGGCTCCTCACTTGCCTATTTTAAAAGTTTCTCACACCCTCATGCATTGCTGGTGAGAACGTAAAATGGTGCAGCCACTTTGGAAAGCAGTCTGGCAGTTAGATAGATAGACATAAAATTGCCATATGACCCAGCAATTCCACTCCTTGAGAGACTCTAAGAGAAATTAGAACATATGTTCACACAAAACATGTACATGAATGTTCATTACAGCATTATTCATAATAACCAAAAGGTAGAAACAACCCAAATATCTATCGACTGATGAATGGATAAAGAAAATGAGATATATCCATACACTAGAACATTATTAAGCCATGAAAAGGAATGAAGTACTGATATCTGCTGCAACATAGATGAATCTTGAAAACATTATGCTAAGTGAAATAAGCCAGATGCAAAAGGACAAATATTGTATGATTCTATTTATATGAAGTGTCCAGAATAGGCAAATCCATAGAGACAGACAGTATTACTGGATACCAGGGCTTGGGGTTGGGGAATGACTACTAACAGGTATAGGATTTATTTTGGGGGTGATAAAATGTTTTAGAATTAGACAGTGATGATGGTCGCACAACTCTGAATACACTAAAAAACACCGAATTTTATGGTATGTAAATTAAATCACAATACAAATAATAAAATCCTTACCAAAAAACAACCATGTTAGCATGCTGCTGGAGTGTGTTCTGACTGTGGACAAATAAGACGGGCAGTGGCAGGAGTGAAGCTCTTGTGAGCTTTGCCTATAAATCAGATTAACTAGCTTCCCTCTCTCAGCCCCACCTGGTTCTGAAGGGGCTACCGCAGCTACAGACTATTCCCGGATATCCCCCAAATTAAAGAGTTTGTGAGTACACTGAGGCCCAGTGTGAGGGCAGCAGGGTGCTCACCTCCAAGTGGCACCACACAGGAGGGAAGAATGCAAAGCTCATAAGCTTTGCCTCGGTCTTATGCTTACAAAGATCATGTCTTTCAAATCCAAAATCAGGACTGATAGTCACGGTTTGTACTCATGGGCATGCACCATTTTAAGTGAGGACTGTCACCAAAAATCTGATCCAGTTTTCCAGGACACACTTCTTTTTTTCTCTCTGAACAAACGAGTTTCCTAAGAACTTAGACTCTCTTAGGAGTCACAGGCGACAATTTTTTTCATACAACACAGGTTTCCTGGTGAAAGGCATTTGATCAGAGCTGCACTTTTTCAGACGGAGCACTTATCTCATGCACTGTTCAGCTTGAATGAGGTGCTGCCCTCTTTCTCACAGCAGGGTATGGAATACAGACCTAGAAAACACCATTCAGGCCTGTTTCTTCTGTTTCCTTGAAGCTGGTTTGGAATCTTGACAGGAAGTTCAGTGCAGCAAAATCTTTACCCTTTTCTCCCCACCATACACGTGACCACCATCCCCTGATAGCAGCAGATTTCACAGATGAAGGATGGGCGGTCCCATTGGGGAAGAACTGCTCAGTGAGGTCTGAAATAGCTGTTTCTGGTGGCTTCCACAGAGGGCAAGGCTAAACCCTGCTGGGGCCCCTTTATGTAGTACAGGAGTAGGGCCCAAAAAACAGAACTCCCCTCATAGCTGGGACACTCCTTCAGGAAGGTCCTGCAAGGTTTTCATACACCCTCTTCCTCCATCCTCCACCTCTGCCAGCCTGGACCAAGCCACTGCCATCTCATATCGGGATTAATCCAATAGCCGCCTAATCTGGATTAATCCACCCCTGTTCCCTGCCGCCTCCCTGAAATTCATTCTCAAATCAGCAATCAGAGACATGCTTTCAAAACATAAATCAAATTATGTCATTCCTCTTCTCAAAACCCTGCAACGACTCCCTATCACCCTTAGAGTAGTAAAAGCCAAAGTCTTTACAATGGCCCATGAGGCCCTCTGTGATGAGCACACCATGCCCCAACCCGGCCACACACGCCTCACAGACCACGTACCCCTGCCCCACCCCTCCAGGTACATGCCCACTCCCCCACGCACCTGTCTGGAGTCACCTCCTTCAGTCCTCAGACTTATCGCTCTATTGCTCACCTCACCCTGCCTTTGTACTCTCTGCCCAGTTATCTGCATGGTTCTTTCTCCTCTGCCTCACTCTCACCTGACCATAGGGGCCTTCCCTGATCACCCTGCTGGCCATTCCCACCCTCTGTAACCCTGACCCTGTTTACTTTTCTCAATAGCATTTACCACTATATATATATATGTCTATTATCCCTGTGGAAATGAACAACGACCAACCATATGGGAAAAGCAAAGGCTATTCATTCATAGCTAACTATAGCGAGGGAGTCAGCCACTGACACTTGCGTCTTAGCAGACTCAAAGGTGGGCAGGGGAGTGGGAAATCTTTATAATGGCAAAAGTGAAGGTTTCAGGTGTGCCTGGATTGGAGGCGGTTGGCATGAGGAAAGTGTAGGTGGGGGGCATCCTGTGTGATTTGTTAAGGGTGTATATTTAGCTTTCTCTAAGTTGGAAGCAAGGACAAAAATTAGAGAAGCTCTTCGTTGTATTAATTAAGGCCTGGCCACTTGGGGCTTGTTAAAAAGTGATTTCTCAGCTTCATGGAAAAGGTATTGGTCTCCTAGGCAGGTTGCCGCAGGTTATAGGTCAGAGTTCTATCTTTATATATGGTTTGGCCATTGTTCACTTGTATATTCGGTCTCATCTCTCATTAGGATATAAATATTAAAAATATTGCTTTATTTACTGTTGGCTCGCCAGCGTCTAGAACCGTGCCTTGTACCTAGTAGGCACTCAGTAATGTCTGTCTAGATCTGGTTAGAAAAATTGTGACTCGGCTACATGAACTGAATAGAAAACCAACTACAAGCTTGCTTAATTCAATCCAATTCTACAAATGTCTGTTGAGTGCTTGCTACATACCCAGAAGGCTCTGTAGTGGGTTGTGGTTATTCACTCCAGGTTACACAGAACAAGTATTGGTGGGAAATGGATTGAAGACCAGAATTCTGAATGCTTTAGCCTTTGGTCAAAATTTCTCTTCTCTCCCATTTTGAACTCATTTCTATCATTAAGATCCCACTCAAATCCCAGGTCTCCCATTATATTTTCAGAGACCTCTCTGGCCCATGTCTGCTTTCTCTAGCACTAACTGCTTATGAAACTCATCTAGTTCTCATAAAGTGCTCATGTGGTAGCTGGCTGTTTTTTCAATGAGCTTGTTCTCCTCTCGGTTGGATTGTTCCCCTAGAACAGGAGCCACATCTCGCTTCCAATACAGGTGACGCGTAAGAGAGTGTCAGTGATCTGAGTGCCCCCCACCTTCCCTCACATTTGACCTTTTCCTTGTTCCCCAGATCAAAGGTCTCACTGACCTCAGGCTCTTTCCATCCTCCACACACAGAAGTCACAATTGCTTCAGAGCTGCCATCTGGAGGTGTACAAACAGGATGCTAGCCTGATAGCCCAAGGCTGGGGCCCCTGTTTGGGTATCTCAACTATTTTCTGACGAGGGCTTCCATTAAGTTTTTTAAAAAACATTTAAATGGTTCCAAACTATCTGTTTTTTCCAGAAAGGAGATTCCAGGTTGGGGTTAATTTGCCTTTCAGAGAACACTCAAAATACCAAGAGATAAACAGGCCAAGATAGAACTGGAACTAGAACTTTGGGAAATGGAACTGGAACTGGGACCTCGGGGTTGGCTCAAGAGCAGGCTGCACTCAGCGGTGGGAGACAGGACGCAAGCTCCTCAAGGGCAGGCCTCTGGGCCCGCTGTGTTTACCAACGAGTCAATGCCTGGCACACAGTAGATGCGCTATAAATATTTATTGAATGAAGGGGAGGTATGAACACACACATTAAGTCTGAAATAAGAAATGCCAAGTTTCAATAGCGATCATTTTCTATATTCACTCATTTTGTTGCTTTAATTTTTTCAGCCATTATATAGAAAACACGTGACATGAAAATGCAAACACTAGAACTACGGACATGAGAGAGGGCTCTGACGAGTGCACGTGTCGTTGCCCGGTTTCTTTTTCTGAACCACACAGGCTTTTGACACAAGCAGGTGGAGATGTGGTCCCTGCCTCCTACCGAGCATGATTAAAGGCTCGAGCTTGAGAATTCACCAAGCGGTTTCAATCCCTCAACAATTATGGGTCCCACCAGGTTTAATTCCTGAACGTCTTTGCCCCGATTTTATAATGACTCCGAATCAGGCAGGTCATCATTAGCTATAATAAATTCATACTTGTTTAAGGCCTTGGGAGAGAAATGGGAGTAAACTTTCACAAGATCCACAATGGTCTGTGGCTTTATTTCATTCAGATAACTTCTTTATTTTAGAAACTGGTAAATGCTAGAAACCAATGACCTCAGCCCTGGACCTCAGATTTCTGATTTCCTCTAATAAAATAGCCAAATATGGAAAAGAAAAGGCAGAGCTTCTCTTGGCCGAAGCCTCCTGGTACCCCTTGTCGTGGGGCTGGGAAAACAAGCTGTTCTCCCTGTCTATCACCAGCGAAGAAGCGAGCCCGTCAAGCCCTCAGGAAGTCCCTCCCTTTTCCTAACTTAAATCTCTCTGGCCGAGAAGCACGATTCCCTTTCCCCCTGTCATCACCGGAGAAGGGAGAACAGCTGCTCACCGCCCTCCTTTTAATCATCCTTAATGGGCTCATAAACAGTTATTAGGTCCCCCTTCAGCCTTCTCTGAGCCTCATTTTACTTGCATTGAGGCTGAGTGCTTCTGAGGAAGGCGTTTTACTCAGGGCTCCACAGACTTTCAGAGTCTTAAATGGGTAATCAGCCACTTCACCCACTTTAACCTCCACAAATGAACAGCTCTGCCTTCTTTTGCAAAATTTAAACCTATTCAAGGAAGTTCCCTGGCAACCAACCCTCATTAATAAATCACGACTGCTCTAGGCCAGGACAGGGCATTTTTTAATGTTTCTTTTTCTTGAGAAGTCATACTGGTGAACAGGCACACAATAAACTAGCAGCTGCTTCCTCTTAAGTTCTGCATTTGCAGGATGGATCCTGCCTGCCCCCTACAGGCCATTGTGGGGAGTTCTCATCTGGCTCCCCAACTGGGAAGAGGGTGCTGCTCTAATGCACTCTCGCCTGGTTCTATCTTGTGAGTACTGAATTAGTGTCTCAGCAGCTGGGGAGCAAGACATGGAGGGAAAACAAGGATTTCTCAGCTTTTTCTAGACGTACGCCAAAGAGTTCCATTTCCCATCACATCATGGTATGGTTTATTTTTAGTTCATTGCTCATACCCACAGGTGAAAATCCCAGTTGCAGGGTTAGCTGGAGCTTGCGTCTCCACTCTGAGTCCTGTGGTTCTCCTCTAATAGGAGGCAGGGGAGGAGCAGGGCAAGGAGGTTGTAAGATTGGTGTTGTTTAACTTTAAGAAAAAGAGTGACTCGTTTCAAGAAAAATTTTAATCCAGATGGCTAAAATTAAAAGGACTGACAACACCAAGTGTTGGCAAGGAAGTAAAGCAGTCGGAACTCTCAATCATTGCTGGTGGAAGTGTAGATTGGAGCCACCAAATTTGGAATTCTCAGCAGATTCCAGCAATGGCTTGATCATTTCCAGTCCTAGGAATATGCTCAGAAGAAATATGCGTTTATGCTCATTAGAAAACATGTACAAGAAAGTTCCTAACGCTGTGATTTATAATAGTGAAAAACCTGAAGCAGTCACCCAAATACAGAATGGATAACTAAATTGTGCCATATTCCTACAATAAGATAAAACACAATAGCGAAGAGATCTGACTGCTGATCATACTCCAGTTTTTGAGTATGACATGGGTGAACCTCACAGACATGATGCTGAGCAAAAGAAACCAGACACGAAAGAGCACATTTTGTGCAATTCCATTTATATAAAATTCAAAAAGCCAAACTAATTTATGACAATAAAGATTAGAATAGTGGTTGCCTCTGGGAGGAGTCTATAACTTATATCTGTGCACTTATTAAATATAATTTATACCTCAATAAAAAAAAGAGAGAATAAAAGAAAGTGTCTATTGTTTTCTTCTTCCCAGATAAACAGTTCATTATTCATTTGCTCACTTTTTTTCACTGCCCTGCTTCTTTTGAAAAAGATTTCCAGTGACTTACAAAGGTGTATGGTGTTGAAATCTGGGTGACAGTAAAATGAGGCCAGCAAAATAAGGTGAAATCGGATGTGAGGGAGGTTCTTGGCATTTATGTCAGGGAGCTCTGCACACTTCCTAGGCGTGATCCGAATGGAGTTTCCCAGCAGTCAACGGGAAGAAGCAGCACAACGGTTCTGCATCCGAAAGGTAACAGTCCAGCTGATCAGAAGCACAGAGACCTGAGAGAAGTTTCTTCTGTACCATCTCAGAAAAAGGTAGCTAAGCGATCGAAGCCCTTTCTGTTGTTTTAAACATCCCACTTGGGACTCTGGATCTCCAAGTCCCTTCAGGCCACATTTCGACTTTTATGGAAACTCAAATGCCCTCATGGAATTTAGGGTCAAGGTCCCTCCCTCAGTAAAGGTCCCTCCCCTGTGCTCCGCCATGGGACCAGCAACCAGACTGCTTAAATTCCTGGATGCAGCTTGGGGGAAGACGTGCTCGAGAGGGTTCTGTTCTTTGGGATGCCTGGCTTGCCATCCTGGCTTCTGAAACCAGGGCCTGCAGCCTCTGCCTGCGCTTGGCCACTCAGCCCATCTCCTTCCTTGTCGGTGCTCCTCAGTGGCCTGGTCCCTTCCGCAGAGACCGCTCTGCTCAGTGCAGCTCCTTGGGGTCCAGACTCTCTCCACTTTGGCATTTCCGGTAAGGGATCTTTCCACCTTCTGGCTCCAGTTTTTGAGTTGAATTCATATTTTGCCCCAGTAACTAGGGAAAAAATATACGACAACCATATAAACAAAGGAATTCAATTGATTCTCTCTTCCCCCATCTCCACCCTGCTCTATTCTCACCCCCAGGAAAAGATGAAATATGCTAAAAGGTGTGAATCACTTAGATAGAAAGCAGGCTTGTGAAGAGCGCAATAGTTACTAGCCTTCCCTCTCCACAGCTCCGACCATACAGGTAACAAATACCATGCCTCTGTAGATAGAAAGGTTTAGGAGATTCTCAAGGCCACCTCAGTTTCGAGATTAGAAGGCCACATAAATCTGGAACTCCATGGTAGCTTTGGCTAAATTGAGTTCAATTTCTAATAGGGTTACCCATTTCATTCTGATTTGCTTGTTTTAAAAGTACCCTGAATTCCTGCTATTAAAAGGAATTCACCAAGTAAGGAGGAAAAGACTTTGATTTTTATTTATATTAGGTCAGCGGAGATTTGTAGACACAGACACACAAATCTGGCCCCAGTTGAGATGATGCAGAGAAGCCATTTTTACTGTGTCTGAGCCAGCAGACACTAATTGATGTGTCTGTTCACGTTCGTCCAGTTGGCTCATTTCTCCCTTTTTTCTTCTCTCAAACACATAAATGCAAGGTACCGGCCTGGGTCCTGCCTAGCTTTTACCTCGGAGTTTCAGGCGAGCCCCTGCTCCTGCCATTTCTATGCAGCATGAGTGGCCTCTCTGCTGAGGATCCCACCAGCACTTATGCTAATGTGGGCACATTATGGTAACAAGTACCTAATAATAGAGGGAAATTTAATTCCAGCAGCGGCAGCAGCCTCTCCTGGAGAGGAGCCATCCTCCTTCCGAGGAGGACCGATCCGTTTGCATGTGAGTGGCAGGAAGCCAACACACTTGCTTCCTGAATTTGGTTTCCTTCCCTTTATTCACGTCTATAATTGAGCCTTTGTAAGTGGAGGGATGTGTGTAAAGGAGCTAAATTTGGAGCTGATTTCATGGGAGTGATGAGAGCTCTGGAGGCCAGCTTTACCTTATGTTCATCTTTCCGACCAAGAAGAAATTCTTGGCCCTGATCTAGAAAAAAACAAGCCAAGCTTGCCATTTCTCCATATCTCTCACTACCAAGAGGATGGTGTTGGAAGCATTCAGAAAGGATGCGGGGTAAGGGTTGAATCCAAATAAGCAAGAAAAAAAATGTGGGTTCTTGAATTCACCAATTCCCTGAACTGGTTCATGGATTAGGCAGAGGGGCCTAGACAGAGGCATGGTCCTTGAGTGGAGCCTGGAGGTGGAAACTCTATGAGGCCTCACACGTGATCATGTGTATCTGCAAGCCAACTCAGTTCAGGGCTGATCTCATGTTGTACAGAAGCCTAGAAGGGTCAGCGCTGTATAGGCAACATAACCAGAGAGACTGACAAACTGAGTTAAGAGAAGAATATCAGAATATTCTGGAATATGCAAAACACTCTGATGGGTGGCACTACCACTTGATTACCTGGGTCTATGGCTTCTCCATCAAAGACAGTGCTCATCTGGATTGTTTCCTAAAGAGAAGACAGAGACAGCTTTAAGCCCAACCCTTCAAGCCTCCCCTCAGGCAAGGCCGCTCAACCTCACAGCCCCAGTTCCTTGACCAGAGTCTTCTTGACATTTAATTATTCAATAGGCACTGTGCAAATGCTGGGGACACAGCTGTGAACAAGGCAGGTGGGGTTACTGCCCACACAAAGCTAGCAATCAAGTGGGCGCCATTGACAAACAGGTGGTACAATACAGAGTGATAAGGGCTATGATGGGGAATATAGGATGCTATGGGGGCACAGGTGGGAGTGAAAGGAGGACATTCAATCCAGACATGGGGCATATGAAAGCACCTGAGTAAATGATATCTAAGCTGCATAGAAGGAGGAGCAGAAATGCCCCGCAATGCCAGCTGACGTCTGCACTGCCGAAGTGGGGTCTGTCTGGCAAACGTGCAAGGCAGGCGTCGACGAGCACCCACGTGCTCCCAGTCCAGGTTCCGGCTGTGTCCCCTTGCCTAGTCAGTGCAGTGTTTCATCAGGGACTAACCTGCCTTATCTAAGTTCTGTGCTCCTTGTCTTCCCCTCATCTGCGCTCTTGAATTCACCAATGGTGAATGGTGAATTCACCAATGGTGCCCTCCAGTGGTGCCATTCTTTATGCTCATGAGGATGTTTGGAGCTTAGTGGGCCCTTCAACCACCAGTTTTTATCTACTCACTTGCCCATAGCTCCCCAACACTGAAGAAATAGGAATTAGAGCCCATATGGGTTTCATCCATTTGATCAGCTCAGCAGCCTTACTTTTTTATGGTTGTTGGGATTTATTTATTTAATTGATTAATTTAATATTACGTATTTCTAAGGCAGTCTCTGAGCGGCATCACCAAGGGTACTTGCAATAAGACCTGGAGACAAGAGATTGCTTCTTCCTCCTGCCTGTAGACAGACCAAACCTATAAGTACTTATGTGTATGAACATGGAGCAAAAATTACAGCACACCAGATTGTCCTCCTCATTCCCTAAAGTTATGGGTCTTGGATCGTAACAAAGTTTTATCATCAGGTGATGGAGCAGAGCTGGGGAGCGGGGAAGGGGTGTCACCTTCAAGTTTCATCACTTCCCTGTGGGTGGATCATGTTCAGTTAAAAAAAAAAAAGGAGGTAAAGTGGGAGGTGACTCCCCAGCTGTCCTATAACACTTTGCATCTGTGTGACTCTTAAAATTTTTCAAAATGTTTCTCTACCTGTTATCTCTACCTGTTTCTCTACCTGTTATCTCAGGGCAGGTGCTCTCACTCCCATTTCACAAATGAGGACTCTAAAGCTAAAAGAGGCTGAGGGAGTCCACAAAGTTATATGGCCAAGTGGGCAGAGCCACTCCCAAACCCAAGCACTGCTCTTTATCACTTTTTCCAAAAGGTTATAGAAGAGCAAAGGAAAAATAAATCCCATTGAAGGCTGAAGCTTCAATTCTGGTCTTCAAGCTCCTCTCTCCCAACTCACTCTCCTGGAGAGCTGGTGTAGATAATAAACACCACTATTTAATATTTATGAAATCTAGTTCTTCTGCAAATATATCAGCAGACAT
This sequence comes from Pteropus medius, assembly GCF_902729225.1. Lineage (NCBI taxonomy): Eukaryota > Metazoa > Chordata > Mammalia > Chiroptera > Pteropodidae > Pteropus > Pteropus medius. The sequence continues at coordinate 12,617,474 of NW_024352787.1, read as the reverse complement.
GTTCAGTGGAGGGAACAAATTCTATCAGGAGCTCGTCACACAGCAATCTGTTCCAGTGGCCAAATACAAGCATCTCCCTGAATGATAAACACCCCCATGAGGCTGTGGCAGGGCCTGCTTGAGAGGGGGATGGGTGCCCCCATCATCCCCCACCCCCAAGCCAGGTGCCCCACAGCCAAGCACACTTACCACGACAACTTCTCCCTTCGTAGACTTCATTTTGGCTGGGAATAGAGCAGGCAGACGTTAAGCTTCTTGGACACTAAATTGACCTTAAAATTTTACTCCCGCAATGGGATTTCTCTTAAACAGCCTTTGAAATCAGTATTGCAGACCTAGCAAAATATTTCCTGTCTGTCAACATTGTTTGTTGATGGCTTTCCATCTTCTCAGAAACACACATACACACACCATACATGGAACTAAAAAAAATATATTTTCTACTCTTTTTCCAATTTATTGTTATTATTGGACCTAGGAAATTAGTTTTTAAATGGCTTTATAGGTAAGAAAGATTGAGTTGATATATTTGTTTGTAATGTGAGGATTCTTTGTATCCATTCCCTATGCCCTTTTTAAAAAGTAACGAGGGTGAGAGTTTTCAAAAATCTTATTTATTAAAACCATCTCATTCAGTATGACTAATAACTGTAATAATCAAAAGTCTAACCCTGCTTAGATGTGCCTTGCGTACGTCAGACACACACGCCTATGGATAGGGTTATTAAAGCAGTCATTTTCTAAACACACACTTTCTAATTCTTTGTCTCATCTCTCCCCACAGCCTGGATTCTCCCTGAGACATCAGGGGCCAGGTAGTGACATCTCCTCAAGCTTGGAGTTGGTCAGATGGCTCTTGCTCAATTCACCAATGCCCCTGAAATCATTCAGTTCTCACAGCCCATCTGACCACACCCAGCAACCCTTTCTAACTAGCCTGATCAAAATAACTTGTGAAAATGATCAAATCCATTACAATCTGAGAATAAAGCATCTGTCTAATACAGAACATAAGCTGTCCTCAGGAGGGGTCACGCCCCTCTGCGAGCAGCAGAGCATAGATATTGTCTGTGTTTAACCTGCAGAGAATTCTTCATTCCTGTCCCACTTGGTGGGGAACAGACCTCTAGGTGCTTAAGTTGAACTAGGAGGTGACTCTGGTAGGGAACAGGTGGACCAAAATGAAAAATCCAAGTGAGCCAATGACACTGTGTACCCGGCCCTTCCCTTTCTCCAGCTACGTGTGACCTCTGTTTCATTCCATCTATGGATGTTGTGGTTGAAAACCCACCAAGACATGATTGCATGTTGATTCTCTGCCAAGTTGGAGCCCTTTCATGTAGTACAACAGAACAAGCATAAATAAATAAACAAACAAATAAAAAACAACAGCAACGAACAAAAGGGATAGGCATCATACACACATACCTCCTTTCTTCACCCTATGGGAGAAAAAAAAAAAAAGAATAGACAAGAATTAACCTGCAGACAAGAGATTATTCTGCACAGGTACACCCACTACAGCATGGGGCTTTTGGGTAAGTGCGGTCCTTGAGACCCAGGAGATGATTGAAAGGGGCCAAGGATGGGGACTAAATCGAAGGCTGGGCTCCCACCCCTGCTCCAAATAGAACAGCTCCATCACTATTGGTTTGGGACTAAGGGGATTCTGAGAGTTTGATAAGTTTGAAAACTATTGCTTTGTGGAACTTGAGGGAATATAACTTCTCTGATGACACTGGGTGAGGGCATAACAACCCCAATCAGACTGGCCAGCAATTCTTCCTACCCTATTTTTCTCCCTAGTAGCTAGCTGAGCTGATGGCTTAGCTCCCAGCAGGAAGGTTGGAGGGCTAGCAGTTAAACTCTGGTTACCTGTATCATGAAGAGTTGGACTTGGACTCTAAGACTCTTCCCATGATAACCTTAGATTCTATAATACTGTGACTCTAATTTCATTCTATCTTGCTATTGGACAAATATTGGCTGCCACATGTTACAACTAATTTCCAGAGAGGACAGGTCTGAGTCTGAATTACTAGCTAGGTTTTCTTTTTTAAGACAACCATGTTGAAAATGATTAATATTTAGGATGTAAGTTAAAGCGACCAGGTTCAAGGTGCATATTTAACATTTAACCATAAATTGCGTGAGTTGCAGCATCTATTAGATGACATCCTTAAAGAACTTCCAACCAAATCCCATTGCAGAGAGCACAACCATCCTTACAAGCTTAGGCATTACTCTTTTGGAGCCAAATTTTTTTCTTCAAATCAATTTGGTGTAGAGTCCAAACAAAAATGCCTTTTTTAATTTCAGCAGATGCTCAAGGATTTCTTACCTTGAAGTCAAGGTTGCCAATAGCAACAAACTTCCCTAATAAAAATGGCAAAATGCAAAGTACATCTTTCTGCTAATGTCTTATACTTTTATACAGTCTTTCATCCATAGGTTTTAAATTATTTGATAGTATTAGTTAATCTTCAAAATACCTTTAAAAGGCACATGAGTCTTATCACCCCTTCTTTTTTGCCAGTGAGAAATTCCAAAACTCAAGTTCTAATACCCCAGGATTCTTGGGTTATAGCTAAACTTGGAATCTAGAATCCTGAGCGCAATCAACCATAAAAAATAATGCGACAATATTTTTTAAATAGCGTATTAAGCATTTACTCTACATCAGGAACAGTGTGCTAAGTGCTTTCTTTGCATATGGTCATCTAACAGTTTAGTTTTCAAATAAGGACACTGAAATTCACAGTGGTCGTCACTTCCCCAAAGCCATATACCCAGAAAATGGTAGAGCTAGGATTTGAACCCAGGCCTTGTCTAATTCCAAAGCCCAGCCTTAGAACCATCATGCTCTTGTTGTAAGAGCTAATGAGACTCAAGAAACTGGCTCTGGGGGAAGCTCGGTGTTCTTTTCACTTCACTCTAGTACCTCATTTTAGCCAGTAAAAGAGACTCCATAGGGTGTTACAGGAGAGAAAACAGACCTATGTTTGCAGCTCTTGAGAAAGAGAGATCAGGGCCACGTGCAAAGTAACAATGGTTATTTAGTCACACAAAAGCCCAATTGAATCACTGCAGTCAAAAGCTTAATTTCCTTATCAGTTTTTTGTGTTTCCTCTAATTTCAGCCCATCCATTCAAGATTTTACAAATAAGAGCATAGTATATTCTAACACTACTCACAACTGGGCTTTTTTTTTCTAAAGTATTTATTCAGGGCAAGTCACTAAGAGATCGAAGCCCCAATTTCATTGCGAACACATCAAGGACAAGGCAGGTGCCCAAGAAAACCAAAGGAAGAGTCTCCTGGCCCAGCAGGTGATGAAGAGGGTATACCAGGACCAAGGGCGAGCTAGGGTTCTTTCCCCGTATGTCTTTTTCCTTCTTCACTCCAGCCCCCTCTCTACCCTGAAAAGCAATCACAATCTCTATCTTTCCCTCTCCTGATATCACTGGAAACAGTGTCCTAACGAATGTGGTGGTAGGGCCCAGCCCACTGGCAACTTACAGAGGCTTCTTGTGCTTCCCAGTCTTGCAGGGACAGTGTGTGTGGATGGCTTTGGCCAACAGGATGATCAGGGAAACAAGGAGACCCAGAAGCAATATGGAGCCCAGAGTGATGACAAAAGGCACGTACCACGCTGATGGAGAATATATATTTTTCTTCAGGATCTGGTAGGTGATCCTGGGCTTGAATGACAGAGATGAGGAAGGGTGAGTGGAGGGTGGTAGGGTTTCCAACATTAGCACTCCCACCTGTCGAGTGTTTGTTTTGCCCTTTGTTCTTGTTCTATAAATTGGGCATCTGTGTACTCATAGTTCTTGCTGCTTCAACTCATCACCTTATTTATAGTCTTTCCAGACATCCATTAGATCAAAACCCAGAACATTTAGGGAACTGAAAAGCAAACCTAGGCCTAATTTTATTCTCTTTTTCCCCTTCCCAAAAGCTAAAAATTCCATGGCTTTTTTCCCCTGCCAAACGTGGCATAACCCAAGGACTAATATAGCTGTTGTCTCTCACTGGAAAGGCATGAGCCATGCAAGTTGTTTTTTTAACACTTTATAGTTTTGTCAGTGTTCACTCACTACGAGCTGCGCTGCCAGATGAGTGGGCTGATATCACAGTACAACCTCAAGTTCAGAATTTGCTTCTTAGAGTAGGAGACAGATAACAAACAAGTTATGGAGATTTCAGGAGTGGAGATCTCGCAACTGGGACACGTTGTAAGCCCCAGAAAGGTGGCAAGTCCTTACTCAGAGAATCTTACTGGATCTTACCACAACGGAAGGCCCTTAAGGCTACCTTATGCCTCCATTCGCTGGGGTAATATTCACTCAAGCACTTGGAGATGAACCTTAACCTGTTCTTGGTAAGATTCTGAGAAGCAGAATTGGGCCACCTGTCCTAGGTGGTTTTCTAGGGTTCTGATTACTTTTCCTCTGGCATCCTGCAACTATAGGGCTGCCAACCAAGGGTGTGTAACTTTTATTAGGAACAGGAGGAAAGGGGACAAAGAGTCAGCACAAACATAAGCCAGTTCCTCCAAGGTGCAGGGGGAGATGATCTTGTCAGATTCTAAGACTCTCTTCCTTTACCACACTGGTTCTATTACGGTACCTACTTATTTTTCTTCCTACCATTTACCACAATATGTAGTTATTTTATTAAATTTCATACTTGTTTGTAATCTATCTTCCCCTCTAGTTAAGTGGCTCTCAAACTTTAGTGCGCATCAGAACCTCCTGGAAGGCTTATTGAAAAAACAGATTGCTGGGCCCCATCTCCAGAGTTTCTGATCTAATAGGTCTGGAGATATAGTTGGGGATTCCAGGTTCTAACATCTTTTCTAAGAGGTCGTGGTGATGATCATGGCTGGGTGAGGTATAACTCTAATATTTCGGAGTGGGCCCAAGAATATATAATTCTAATAAATTTCCAGGTGATGCTGATGCTGCTAGTCTGAGGACCACACTGTGAAAACCACTGACCCATACTATAAGTTCCATGAAAGTAGAGATCATTTGGAGCTTGCTCACCAAAGTGATTGGCATATTATAGGTCTTAAATCAATATTTGTAGATTGAATGAATCAATTTTAACAGAGTAGAGGTGGGGAGTAGGGTATAGATTGGTACATGGTGACTCTTCAAAAGGAGTGGAGAAGGGCACCTAGCAGCTACCTGCTTTCATAGATGTGGACTTGCCATGGCTCTTAAGAGCAAGCAGAGAAGGGGTTGTCAAAGTAGCAACTGGCCATGTGCCCCTGAAAATTGTCTCCTGTGCTACAAGCACCACATAGATGGTCAATACCTGATCTATCACAAGTCCCTGAACAAATGCACACCTTTGTTTACCGGAAGAGGAAAACTCAACGGTTCTCCTAGTCCCAGGTCTAATTCGAACCTTTATCCACTCTCCAGTGGCCACTCCAGTCCAGCCCATGGTTGCCATTCCTGGCAATATCCTAATATCTCAACTCTTTTCAGTTCATCCCACATTTCTCCTGGGCAAAAGGAGCTCTGTCAATGTTAATCACAAGGGATGTAACTGGGGAGTCCCTGTCCCAAAGCCCTTACCCTGGGGGCCGTGGTGACAATCGTGGTTGGGTGAGGAATGACACTAATACTCAGCGTCACTGTCCCTGTTTCAACAAGAGCCTCTGCTTTCTTCCTGCTGGACAGCAAGTTGTCATCAGTTATGTAGATGAGTAGGTTGTAGTCCCAGCTCGTATCAAGCCCACCAGTGTAGTCAAAGGGAGTTGCAAGGAGCAGGCGTGTAACGTTGGACCCAGCATTGGGAGAGAAGGTGAAATGACTGTTGACATTACCTATATGAGATATGAGACAAGGATTTGGGGCAAAGGAAGAGAAGACAGTGAGAATAAAGGTTTAGAGAAACACTGCAGCCGGTCCTTTCTGAAAACCTCCGCACCCCGGGTGCACGCAGTGTTTCCAGTGCACCAGGGGTACCGGCCATAACCATACCAGAGAGTCATTCAGTACAGAGAAACTCTTGCTCACAACCAGTTGTGGCTGAAATGAGAATGAAACCAGAAAAGGACAACGGTATGCCTGTCCCAGGAGATGGCCACCATCTTGCAGAGCATCAGGCAGAGATTCCATAATCCTAGCCTCTCTAGCCAATCCTTATCATGCAGCTTTTATTAGGTGACAACGTATAACTTACACTCAGAGCACTGAGTGGGCAGCAAGAGGCTAGAGGGGCCACATCTCTAGCCATAGGCCAGACTCACTCTGTGCCTTTTGTGGAACTTGGCTGGTCACACTGAACTGGCGACAGATGTCCTGGACGTCCCCCAAAGCAAGGTGCCTTCTAGCTTGGCAGGGATTGCAGTCCCCAGTCCTCCGGAATCCACCCCATTCCCGCCTCTCTCACAGTCTGCTGGGGCTCAGGGCTCACAGCTCAGGGAGCCAGGCAGGGAGGCTTCCTGCCCAAGCAGCCCTTGTTCATTCCTCTGGTGGCTCCAGACTCATTACCGACTGAAAACCAGTAAATGGAGCAGGAGATGATGCAATTTTTACTCTCTTAGCAGCGAGCGAAGTGCCCCATAAAGGCCCGAAGGTTCTCAGTATGGATTATTTCCATCTTTGGCAACTGCAGTCTCAAGGCAGTCTCTGCCCCTGGGTTTTGTGACTCAGCCTGCTCGAGAGGCTTCCTACTGTTCAGAGTTCATGCTCTGCCAGGGCTCAGCAGGCGGCTGAGATGGGTTTTTAGTCTTTCACGTGGAATTGCTCTGCTTGTTTGGGTTTAAATCTCTGGCCCCAGCACTTCATTAGATGAGCTATTTTGGTCTCATTTCCATTGAGGGGTGCTCTTTTTTCCCCCACAATGGTATATTTTTAAAGAGAGAAAATGAATGGAGCAGAAGAGAATTCCTGAGGACACATTTCAAAATGCATTTAATCTATTTAATCTATTATTATCCAGAGAGAGGACTGGGATTCCCTGCCCCCTACTACAAGCTTGCAGGAAAAGAGGTGGTGGAGCAGTTGCACTAAAATAAAAAATTTTAACTACACTAATATGATTCATGAATCATGTGATAGTCTGGGAACTATCAGACTATGGGGAGGTGTCACCATCAGTGGGATTCACTCTCCCTTGGGCATTTGGGCAGTCTCGTGTGGGAGTCTGAGAAGAGTTAGGTGAGAGAAGGGGAAGCCAAGAGGAGGACTGGGAGACACTGGGACTATTACACCTCTCATGCCTGCTTCCTCCTAACCATACCCACTGTGCCCACGGACTCCACCCCATACCCGCTGAACAGCGGCTAAGGCCTCTGACCCCAAGAGCCGGGCCAGGACTGTCGATGTCAGGTACTATACCTGGGCCAATGGAGTAACGAAAAGACCTGGGGCTGGAATCACGATCAGTACAAGTCAGCTTGAAATTTTGAATATTTGTGCCAACTTTCAGATCCACTGGGATGGCCAGGAAATAAGAGTTTGGGATACAAATTGGCTTTTCATCATTTTCATCCAGGATGTTCACAGTAACCTAGAACAGCAAGAAGGTGGCCATTGCTAGTAGCTAACACTTACTAAGTGCTCACTGTGTGCACCTTTGCAGACTAGCTCATTTAACTCTTTCTGAAATAGATAATATGCTCATTCCCATTCTACAGATAAGGCAACTGAGGCTTAGAGAGATTAGATAATTGACCTAAGGCCATTCAGCTGGTACCAGAGCATGCAGGTCTGTCCTACTCCAAGTCCCATACTATTGACTTCTATACTCTGTGTGTGTGTATGTGTGTGCGTGTGCGCACACACATGCATACATGTACATAATATATGTGTTATGTATATACATAGCATATGTACCACGTACCCCCATACACATTCACCAGGACACATCGGGCTCATCCCCAGATAATGCTGAATTGTTTTTCCAGTAATGATTATGGATTTACGGTGACCCCCTGTATTTTCTTGCTCACTGCCCTTGTGAATTGGAAGTTGCATCTTTAACTATGGAATATAGAACAATGGTTCTCAACCTTGGCTCAACTTTCTCAGGCCCACTCCAGACCAAACGAATTGGACTCCTTACAGGGTGGGGCCCAGGCACTGTTTTAATGTTCCCCCAGCTGATTCTAATAAGCAGCCAGGGTGGAAAACCACCAGGATAGAATGAGCACACCTGGCTGAGCCGATCTCATCTATGTCCTGGGCTATTAGCACTGCACTAAGCTGGTGGTGCTCACCTGCCACAAGCAGGGCCAGTGTATTCTCTTTCATCACAGTCTTTTATGCCTGGTGAATTGGAATATGGACTGGGACACCTGCCAGCACAGAATCATAGAATGTCAGCCCTAAAAGGGACTTATGTGATCATCACTCTTTTTAAAAGCTTATGCATTTTGAGTCGTATTTATTCTACCTTTGAAATTTGGGGATTTCGGCTATTTCTGAGCCCAGGAATAAATTGAAATGTTCATTCTAGTTAGCTCCCAAAGTGGAATCCATTCATTTTTCTCAAAAAGCTAGCCTGACAAACACTACAATTATCTCCAACTTAGTACATCTTTTCCTCAGCAGGCAATGCTGAGGCTCACACATCATTAAAAACCATTATCCTGTTAATTCAAAGCAAGTCATGAGAGGAACTGGACTAGTCAGGCATTAGGCGATCGAGTGACTCTCCATTTAAGAGACAGAGAAACTGGGACACAACGATAAGCATGGCTCAGACCCCCTTGGAAAATTGGGATCAAAGTTGAGAAATGAACTCGGTCTCCTGACTCTGAACCAGTCATTCTCTCCATCCCAGAGGGCTGCCTGCTGCCGGCTCAGAGTTCATTTTGTTTTATGCTTTTTCACTTAACTAATGGGAAAGAGCAAGAAATAGTTCCATCTTTGTGGCTATCACAATACCCTCAGATAATCCTAACCACTGACAGCACAGACCTGATAAAAACCTTGTTACTTAAAGTACAGCCCTGGACCAGCTAGCTGCATCAGCACCGCTTGGAAGCAGGTTTAGAATGCAGATTGTCAGGCCCTGCTCAGACTTGCAAACTCAGAATCTCCATTTAATCAGATTCCCAATACCAAAGGTTGCGAAGCAGTGTAACTCCATGCCAAGCCACATCATTTTAGGACCTGCCCTATCTGGTGTGTTGGGGGTGGGGAAGGAACATGGCAACACTACTGGGAGGGAGGGAGGAAATGCAAAACTATAAGACCACACCCCGCTTCTGGCACCTGTGTTTCTCTCCAGCAGCCCACCGTGAAAGCAAAGGGAGATTTAAAGGGCAACAGGAGGGTACTTGTCCCACAGAGTGGCCGTCAATCTCAGCGCGCCTCCCAGTCACCCACACATTTGGGTGTCAATCTTTATTTCCTAGGCACTGCTTTGTGTGTCCAGTTGGGCTATCTTGGACACCCATAGTCATTTCCCGTCACATCTGCAGGATATGCCCTATGAAGATCCCTTATTGCCATAGCCGCACCTGGAGGGTACCAGAGAGACCCTAAGTCAACTATTCGGGCTGGTGTGAATGCACCAAACAGCCCCACTCACAGTGGCTGAGCTCGTGTCCTCGCCGTTGGTGGCCTGGATTCGGAGAATATAGATGGGAGTTGTCTCGTAGTCCACTTTAGTCACCAGCCGGAGTTCTCCCATTTTGGGATTAATCCAAAATATGTTTGGATACTGGAGGCTGGCCCCTCCAGTGGAGATGGAGTACAAGATGCTGCTCTGCGGGAAGTCTTTATCAGAGGCTCGCACCTGTCCAACCCTAGTTCCAGCTGAAGGAACAAAGTGCCTGAAGTTAGTCCTGCTTTGGGACATGGGTAGGGTCTAGGAGCAGCGGTTCTCAGCGCCATGGGCAGAAAGGTTTTTGGAGGCCCCTTTGATGATGTCTCACATCTTCAATTCTAGTACATTCAAATTATGCTAACGAGCACCCACTAGTCACTGGCCCTAAGATCCAAGTAGTACTGTGAGGTGTAAAAGACAGTGTATGCCATTACATAGACTCCAAGCACGCCAATCATTAGGCTATCATAAACGACGCTACAAAGAACATCCTCACACATCTTTTTGCAGCAATGGTGTCTAAAAGTCTTTTGTATTTTTCACATTTTTCTATAATGAGCACGAATTACTCTTTTACGCAAGATGAAAAATAAACCATTTTTAAGAGTTTGCAACTGAGGATGACAGAGTATAGATTCTTTAAAATATAACTTAAGATTACTATATTTCCTTACAAGAGGAATGTTTTAACAAATTTTACAGGTGTCAATCAATCCTTGCTCAAAATACTGTTCCATTGCATTTATTTCACAAATCATGTTGGTGGGGCTGCTAGAGTTCCGGCTTGCCTATTTTGTAGAAGTCCTTTTTCATAAATTATACTCCTTGAGGACAGAAACCTCTTATTCAACTACATAGCCCCAGCAGTAACTGCTTGACCCAAAGTAGGTGATCAATAATTGTAGGAAGATCCGTGAATTCATAAAAAGCCTATTCCTGTTGCATTTGTTATTCACTAGGTAAGAGTTAAAGAATTAGAAGCATTTCCATCAGACCCTGTTTTGTGTTTTGTTTAAAACTTAATGTTAGGAAATGGAGACCATTATAAGAAGAGAATAAAAGAGGAAGGAGGTAATTTTAGGAGTGTTTGGTTTTTTGTTTTTTTTTTTTAAATATAGAAGTATCTATGATAAAAGGATCAAACACTGCGATGATGTCTATTATAATGGAGTTAACAGGGCCACCTTCAAACTGAAAGAGTTGGGGAGAAACTGAAGCTGAAAGTGGGGAGTCCTTTCTTTAATGTGGGAAGAGCCTGCAGAAGTCCAGGTGTCATAAAGGGCAAAAAAAGAGGCCTCCGGTGAATCCTATTAAGGGCAAGAAAAAAGTCTTTATTTTGTTTCTAAATGAAGAAACTCTAGAAATGGAAAGCTTTTCCCCTATTTTTAAATTTCAATTCTCTGAGTGAGTTGGATAAAAATCACAGTGGAGACCAAGGGAAAACTTTGGCTACAAAAAGAGAGGATTAGAGGAATCAGACACACAGAAGGAAGCAATCAGGGGGTTCAGAGAAACACAGTTTAATCAACAGTTTTCGAAATCTAGATTTTGCCTGAAGGGCTCCTCAGCAATGAGGACAATTTAAAAAGAAATAAGAGACGCAATAAACACGATTCAGTCTTTGAGTCGTGCATACCACTCAGGGCCCCTGGAAGGTAGCTTTCCCTCCCCCGAACATGCCTCTGGACAAAGTCTGTCAAGAGCACTGTGGCCTATTTCTCATCTGTCACTTACCTGGGCTTATTTCTGACACGTTAAATACATAGGGCAGCCCATCAAAGAGAAGAGGAAACTCATTTTCTGGGCTTGTCAGGACATAAAGGTAGATGTTATCTAAAAACAGAAATAGAAAAAAATTTAAATCACAATATTCTATTCATTCGCTTGTTTATTCAACATTTTAAAAGCATCTTCTGTGTAACAGGTTCTGTGCAAAATATGGGAAATACAGGTGAATATGACTTGGCAGTTTCTGCCTTCAAGATGCTCAGGGTAGCTGCCTTTTGATAAACACATATACAGATGACTATGGAAGCTGGAGGAAGTGCAAGCTGAACCTTTCAAAGATAATTAGAGCCAGACAAATGGGGCAAGGGGGGAATGGGAGCTATTCTAGGCAAGTGCATGGATACCAAGGTAGAAAACTCCATGATTCACTCAGAAAAACTGCAAGCTGTTTGGCCTAGTTAGAAAAAAAGGGGAGGTGGGGGGTGATTAGAGGCAAGCGACTAGAATTGAAGCTATAGAATTAGGCAGGGGCCAGATGATGAAAGTCATTGTGTGCCAAGCCAAAGAGTTTGAACTTGAACTTGAACTTGACAGCTATGAAGAGACACTCAAGGGTTTTAAGCAAGGAAGTAATATGACAGCATTTGCATTTCCTGAAAATCACTGTCAGAAATGTGGAGGATGCTTTGGAAAAGGGCAAGACTAAAGGCAAGGGAGACTGATCCTAACAGACTCTCAGTGTTGAAATTTAGCCCAGAAAGAGGAGGTTCTGCATCAGAGCAGTACCAGTGGGATGGGGGCGGGGCAGGGGGAAAGCAGCAGACCCTTGCGATTTTAGGAAGTGGCATAGAAGAAAGGACTAGGAGACTAAGTGTCCTGGTGAAAGACAAGAAGAGGCTGGTCTGATTCTCAAGTTTGGGGGTTTTTTGAAATCTTTGGAACACAAATACCTAGCCCAGTACTGAGTATTGCCAAGCACTCTAGTCATTGCCACTCAAGGAAGATGCTTCATAAAATAAATGAAAATGATACTTGCTTTTATAGTAAGGAGGGGCAACATCCTGCACCTGGATTGCCACAGTGTATTTATTGCCGGCTGCTAGATTACTTGGATTTTCATAATCTAGATCACCAATCAACTAGATCAAAACAGAGATTTCAGATTACACAGAATAAAACAATCCTTTTAATTGAACCGATGACATTTTCATATCTGTTAGTGGAAAGCCTTTCTGGAAAGCATTTTGCCTGCATGAGGAGCTTTAAAAACTTACATCCATACTTTTGCTCACTGCTAGAGAATTTATTTGAAAGAATTTATGAGGAGAGATAATCTATGTTTAAAGGTGTTCATCAAGCAACTATTGCCCAACAGCATAGGCTCAAGACTTCAGGTTAATTGAAAAGAAGCATGATATAGGTTCTTAAATACATGGATATTTCCATCATTTAAAATATGTATGCATATATGGGTAGAATAGGCACCAAATCTGTGTACAAGAGAGAAGACAAGAAGGAAATATATCAAAATGTTAATAGCAGTTATCACTGAATGTTAAAGCTTTTCTGTGTTTTCTACATTTTCTACAGTAAACGTGTATTAATTTCCTAAACAGGAAAAATAGACATTACTTTTTAGCTGACACGATGAATAAAATTGGTAAGACTTTCTTGGGGATCGAAAGGGCTTGGGATGGGAGTAGAGAAGAAGATGAGCAAGAGGACGCATAGTGGGCTGGCTGCTCTCCTCCCTGAGGCTTGATCTCTGATGCCAAGACCTCCTAAATAGGATCACTCCCTTCCAAGACCCCACACCACCCCTTGACCTTCCATTTTTCTCTCCTCCTTCCCAACACCCTCCAGTGGGAACCCTATAGGTGAAGGTCTCACATGACTCCTTCAGACAGGCTTTTATGCCCATCCTGCTTCCACCTCTGCTTTTGCCCCCACGGGGATGCTGTGGAGTGGGGCTACCCGTACAGCCTCACTTTCTTATTCTCCTTTAGGTTTCTAGAGGTTCTAGAAGGCTGAATTTCACACAATGCACTCATGGCCCTGGACCTGATTAATCTCGCCTCAGACTAATCTTGCCTCACACTTCCGAGGGTCAGGAAGGAACACTCAAATACTCAAGAGTGTTTGAGCCCAGAGGGCACTATCATGACTGTGGAGCAGCTAAGCAGGCACAAATACTGCAGCTATATGAGAAAGAATCCAGCCCTTAGCACCCCAGGCACAACGATGCATAACAGATGATTTCTGGAACTTGGGTAAAATTAAGAGCAAATGGGAAAACAGAGTCACTATTAAGTTTGTCAATTACAGCTACTTGGAGGGGGAGTTACTGTGGAAATTTCTCTCTCTGGGGCAGCAAAAGCACTATGCGTATTAGACCAGCTTCCCCCATGCCCTTTCAATGATGCAATGACCATTAACTGACCACAATTTTCCCAGAGCCAGCTGGATCCTGTAAAAATCTGCTGCTGCTCCCCACTCCAGATGGTGTGGTGAAGTTGAACTGGCTGTATGGTGCTTCACTGTCACCATCGAAGCAGACTGTGTTCAGGTCCAGAAGTGACGTTCCCTTGGCCGCTCTTTCAGGCACCAAAATGCTGGCAAAGAGACACGATTCAATATTTTCCCCAGCAGATTGTGATTGAGTGCTTCTTCTGACACAGGCCCTAGTAGACATCTCTACTTTAATTTCAGTTCAAAGCAAGTCCATAGTTATTGCAGTAACCGCCGAACTGGAGCCCCTGCTCTGTCCTGTCCTCCCTTTAGACTATTCTTCACATGACAGCCAGGCAGATCCTGTTAAAAATGTCAGGTCATGTCACTTCCCTGCTCCCAAATCCCAACTGGCTCCTCATTTCAAAGTCTTCACTTTGATCTTCAGGACTCTTTATGATGCGCACCACCCCACCTCTCCCTTACCTGTCTGAATTATCACCTACTAACACGTCTCCTCGGGCACTCTCCACTGGCTCCCGGCAACCCTCCATCTCTGACTTCGAGGCCATTCCACTTACTGTGGATGCCTTTCCACCAATATCCACATCGACTGCTCTTTTACATTTAGTCCCTAATCCGATATCACCTTCTCAGAAGGTTATCCTGGCTACCTTGCCTAAAATGTCAACGACCAATATCTTTGTCTAACTCTCTCCCCTTTGTCTCTCATGGGCATTTTCCCTAACAAAAGCCTTGCACATCTAATCTTGGAATCTTGTTCTCCGATCACCCAGACTAACATGTATTAAATTCTTTAATCCTATGTATTATCACCTCTTTCTGAAACCAAATTATGCTCCCTTCTACATTCCACATCATCTCTTAATGGCGACTAACATGGGCTTTGGGCTCAGCAAACGTGGAGCAAAGTCTGACAGCAAGGATGGTTTTGGGCTGCTGAGGGTAACTGGGTTTGCTTTCTGGAAAGCAGTTTTTCTGACAGGCGTAACTGAATTTCCATGATGCTTCATTGGCAAGGATAGCCTCTGTGTTTCAGCAGGGTTGGAGTCTAAGCATTTCCATTCCTGTCTTGCATGCACAGCGTCATGGTTTTACCCATAAGTACTTAGCATGGATACTATTTATTAAACACCAATGATAAGCTGTATCATTCGAAGCACTTTAAAAACACTATCTCTAATTCCCTCATCGCCAAAAGGTTTGTATTCTTGTCTCCATTTTATAGGTGAAGAAAGAGTGGTTCAGAGTAGTTTCAAGACCTGTCCAAGAAAGTTGATACATCCAGGCACTATTCTCTGTTCTGTGTTAGTCACTGTAAATTCTACTTTACATTCCATTAATCAATAAATCTCCAGTTCCACAGATGGCTAGAGAACCTGAGCCTCAATTCTAATTCTACAGAGCCAGGAGGCTGTATCATCCAAAGAATCCAGGGTCTTGAATCCAGACATTTCACACTCCAAAAGAGGCCTCCACACTCAGCCCCTTAGGGCTGCCTGGCCTGTTCTTTTCATTCTTCACTGACACTTGGTATTTTTCCCTAAACCCTTGACTTGGAAAACCACTCCCCCTCATTCATCAATCCCTGCCTCAAAGGCAGGCTGCCCCAGCTCCCAGCCATCTGACCACGGTTCCCTCCCTAGGCAAAGGTGACTGGCCCAGCCGCCTTCTGAAATTAGCCGACCTTCTCCGCCTCTGGCTCACAAACAGCTTGAGAAGCACTTTCAGCCAGCGTTTGACAATTTACAACCAGAGCAAGGGCTGTCATGGGCCTTTGATGCCTCCATCAGAGCCCTAGGCTCATTCATTACTAGCCTGGGAAAACGCAAGGGCCTCGGCCTCAGGATTGTTTCCATCTCTGCCCAGCCTGAGAGCCCCCATGGGCAGCAGGGGCCTAGGTACATAGCCACCTACCAGTCTCCTCCCACCCTCCTCTACTTGCTCTCACAAACTCGCTTAGAGGGACCACACAAAGAGCCCTGAAGAAAGAGTAAATATTCAGGGACTGTGTTATTAGAGCCAAGGGTAACACCTGTCCTGTTGTTTGGTGTGTTTTGACCTGCCTGTGTGCTTCCGCTCTGGCTCTGTGGGAAAGGAGGAGGTAAAGATGGCAGGATGGCGGGCGATGCAAGGTCAGGGTTTCCTAGCCCATGGAGTATGCAAACGAAGCTGGATTTCAGAGTTAAGACCTCCGCTTCAGGGACTGCAAAGCAAAGGAACACTCTTGTTGTCCTTCCTCACATCTTGGCTTTCACAGGGTGGCGGCGAGTCACTCACTGGAAAAGCCCAGAGGAGGGACTTGAATGTTTATTGGAGGTGTCTTCAATAATAACTACTACTAGTCCAGTGACTGGCTGGTGAAATTATCAAGAGCAGGATTCTGTATAGGCTTGCCTGGACAGCCTAGGATATTCGAAGTGTGATTTTACCAGTTAATACAGAATGCAGTCATCCCTCATATCAGGGAACTCTGGACGGCAGGAAGCCACAGTATGGACTTAATAGAACTGCACTAAGGGGAGAAAGCTGACAAGAAAGTTTGGAGACAGCACAGTCCTCTTCAGTTTCTGACACCCAGAGTTCTTACCACTCGATCCCTGTCCTCCACCTCGCAGGGCAGGGGACCAGAAGAAGAGCAGGAGGGACTAGAAGAGCTGCATATCAGGAGAGGAATTCCCCAGGATGCACTGGAGCCAGCCAAGAATGCCAGCATAGATTTAGATTTTCAAAGAAAGTACAAGTGTGACTTTGCATGTCATCTCACCTCCATCTGCAGGGCCCAGACTTCTCTTAACGGAAGTGGATTCAATTTATGCATATAATGGTGTGGAAGTCACAATTCTAACTACTCATGACAATGACTTCCACCCATCAAACAGACTCGAAGGTTAAAGTAGGGATAGGAACCTATCATATGGTCAATACTATTATTGACTTGATCGGGGCCTCAGCAGAAAACAGATGGCAAATTGGCATAATTCTAGGGGAAGTTTAGTAAAGAAGCTATTACAGATCTACACACAGGGTATATGGAAATTGCATCAAGAAATGGGCCAGTAAGAGAGAAGCTTCCTTACCATTTCTAGCCCTGCAGAAGCCATTGGAGGGAGCAGTTCCTGAAACTCGAACCCCCAGACAGAGAGTGCTGTGCGAAGAAAGCTGCCTTATAGAAACTGAGACCTTCAGAACATAGAGGGACTCATCCAGCTGACAGGGAGGGAGCCAGGGGGATAAATACACTGACTTCACACTCCCCTTCCTTCCAGGCTCCCCATTGGCCAACCAGAAGCCACAGGGCAAGGGCGCTGGCAAATATTCATGTAGATCCTGTAGATCGTGGGAGACAGAGCAGAGTGAGGAGGCTGGAGGCTGGATCTGAAGGGGCAATGGAATGTATCCAGAACAGGGCTTACTGGTTTTGATATCAGACTCAAGGCCACACTGAATCTGAGCATTACGTGGGTATGTCAATTGAGAGAACAGAGAGATGTTCATCAGCATAATAAAAGAATTTATATTTCTATTGCTTGCCCTGGACAATCTTTGTCTAGGGTCCTTTCTCCTTTGAACAACCACACTATGTATTGTGTTGGTGTCCAAAGTCACCTGGAGTTTAAAAAGTCAATTTGTGAAACCCGTCAAAGATAAACTCAGCCAAAGAGACTCTCCATGGGGACATCTGAAAACGAGACCTACTTTGGTCCTCAGTCTGGCTCCAGATGCAGGGCACTCTCTCAGCAAGGGTTACTGCAGAGGTGCCTTCCCCATCCCCAAGAGGAGCCACCTTCAGACTCCCAGGAAACTGGAGATTAGCTATGTTGAAACCACCACAGAGATGACGCTAACCCAGGGAATTATTAATATTGTGGCATTTAAACAAAATAGTAGAAAGACAATACTGTTTTCGAAGAGGCATGTTAACCCAGAATCACAAGGGACTTTATTTTAAAATAATGGTGAATGGATTGTGAGACAAAGAACAGGTCAAAATACACAAAATAACTTGTATCTCACTTATATCTGCATTTTTCTCCTTTCCACTGCCTTTTGTTTACATGCAATTAATTTGTGTAACGTAAATTAGATGCTTTGTTTTGTCTTAAGTAAATACTCGGTTTGATTTATTCATATTACTGGTGGCATGTTTCTCTGGGATCTCCTAGTTACTAATCCTAAGTCTCAAGTATCTATTATAACTGCTAACTAACAACATTGTCTTGCCAACAGCGGCAGTAAATAAAGGAAAGGCAGAGCCCGGAGAGGGTCTAACAAGTCCCCGTGGTACTTTTCACCAAAAGAGATGAACATGTTATAGAAGAGAGCAAAATAAAAATATTTTTTAACACAGAAAGAAAGTGGAGAAGAGAGACAACAAAGAGGAAAGAAAATAAAAGAGAAGGAAGAAGAAAGGATGATGTAAGGAAAACCTGTCAATTACTTGGACAGTTCAAATCTACTCGTTTTCATGAGCCATGTCCCAAAGCCCATAACTCTTCAGTTTCACCAGAGAATAACCAGAGAGGCCAATGGGCCAGGGATGACAGAGGAGGTGAAATGCCCAGCATGTGTCTAAGAATGTGAATACCTGAAGGTGAACGTGGTGCAAGTAGCAGGGTTGTCATTAATGTCCGCCACCTGGAAGGTTATCTGCATGCGATTCTCTTGACCCCCAAAAGGTCTATCCTTCACCAGAACTTCCAGAGAAATGGTGGGATTTTGTCTTAATTTGCCCGCATCTCGGTCTAGCCTGCGGGCCACTTGGATGGTACCAGTCACTAAGAAGGCAAGGGTTAGAACACGACTCTTTAGAGAGAAATGAAAAGTAAAGGCCGATGGAGACTTGTAGCAAGTCAAAAATAGCATTCTGATGTGAGAACTGGCTTACACAGAGAATATCCTCACCTGAACACATTTTCTAAAAATTTATGTAAGTTTCTCTATTAGACATTGATTGGGGAGTCTGGCCTGACCCTTCTAGAATTTTTCAATGCAAACTTCGGGGTTGGGCCCCTGGCAGCAGCCGTTGCCCATAGCTGACTGGACTGGTAGGCAGCTGACTCTAGACTGACCCACTGGGTTCCCTTACTGGAGAATTTTAACTGAGAGATACAAGTTGGGTAACAAGTCAGGTTAACAGTGAAGCTATAGGTAAGAGGCCAGAACTCTAGCTGCTGAAGTCACTGGGGCAGTGCTGGTTCCCACCCTTCCTATCCCCTGGCTGCCCCATTCTTTCTTGTAAGATGCCCAGTATCCTGTTGATAGATGTCCCTACCTTTCTTTAGATCTTGCTTGATTTGACTTGCTTCAGTTTCTGTTACTTGCAACCAAAGTCTTACATATGCTCCTCCCTAAATATTGTACTTGTTAAAAGTTCAATTTTAATACTAGAGTGAACAGAATTCTAAACTGTGGTTATCGATCCTTACACAGTCAGGTCCTTGATGACAGAGTGCTCGGGAGTTTCAGAGACAGAGCATGATTATTGCCTTTGCCTGCCTCTCCTGAGAGCAGGTATCCTTTGCCCTAAAGGCCATAGGGCAAATAATACATTGTCTTTCTGAGATTGTCAATGCTGGCCTCCACAAAACCATTAAGTAAAGCAAAGTACTATTTGGTGATGTGATAGGGCCTTCCAAGGTAGTATAGGCTGGGAGTGGTAAAGAGGGCAGACTCTGAGTTGGGCAGCTTTGGTTTGCATCTCTGCCTCACAGCCTATAAGCTGTGAGACCTTGGACAAGTCACTTCACCTGTCTGAATCTCTCCCTAAGCCTCAGTTTTCTCCTCTGTAAAATGCAGATTATGATAGGTCATTGAGTTGCTGCGCTGTGTACTTAAGATGGAATGCATGTGGATCACCCCGCATAGAGCCCGTTATGTACTAGGATCCTGAAAAAAGATGGACTTTGTGAGAGGAATAAACTGTCCTTCTCTGCACTGAGACACTTAGATTGGAAAATAATTCCTAGCAATCCCACAGACTGATCTCGATTGAAGGGATCCAATACAGGAATCACTAGGCACATGAGCCTCTGTAGCACTCGAAATGTGACCCGTCTGAATTGAGATTTGTAGTGAATATAAAATTTAGAACAAACTTCAAAAATTTGTTATAAAAAATAATAATTCAAAATATCTCAATAACTATTAAATATTGACTACATGTTAAAATGCTATTTTGGATCTGTTGGGTTAAATAAAATGTTTTATTAAAGTTAATTTCACTTGTTTCTTTTTATTCTTTAAAAATGTGGCTACTAGAGACTTTTACATGACTTATGTGGCTTCCATTCTATTTTTGTTGGACAATGCTGGTCTAGACCCTCTCTTCAGAAGACTTTAAGGTACCCTCAGGATAGTGAACTCACCCATCCTTACATAAGAACCTGCCTCAACAGTGAAGCAGTGATACATTTGTCAACATGTTTAGTTTCCCCAACTCCCATGCCAGCTGTTTTTAATATGCTTATTACCCTGGTAACTTATGATACTCTAGACAGAAAGGCATGCCCAGATCAGAAGACATAAAATATCTGAAAAACAATCCATGTGGCTGAATTAAAGGATGCACATGAATAATGTGTGTGTGTGAGTGACTTACACTGATTTATCATGAAATAGCTGTTAACAGTAGTGATGCTGTAGAGGAGGAAGCTGGTAAAACCTTGATCATCAGGGTCCTCAGCTGTGACATTGGCCACAATGGTTCCTGGACCCAGCTCCTCTGGAATCACATACACTCGAGTTGGGCTGGAACAGAAATACAGCAGACACAGCTAATTTTCAGGGGCACGGGAGGGTGGAGTCTGGGAGGTGGGTATTTTGGTTAATGCTAAATATAGCCCTGAGCTGTTGAAGCTGCATCAACATGCTCAGAGAGAGAACTCAGCAGCTGAAAGGAGAAGAGACTGGCTTTTGTATTTCCAAAGATCACATCCCTGTGGAAGCAAAGAAAGCACCATGCTGTTATTGCTCTGATTTACATCGGCTGTGGTCTCTGACTTCACCCAGCCTGGTGCCATTTCAGATTAGCATTAACATTTTTTAAAATAAAGATAGTTGGTCTGTCCAGCCATCTTCTTTCTTTCTCTCGATTCTTGTGCAAAAGTTTCCTGAATTATATTTAAAATCCATCTGGACATAATGTCCAGAACTGCAGGTTCCTGACTCCCATCCCATGGCAGACACCAAAAACCAGATAAATTGTATACCTTCACTATTTTAGTGCTTCTGCTCTACTTAGTTTTTATTTCTTTCTTGTCTTTTTTTTTTGCTTGTGGAGGCAGAATTTATGCACAGAACTGTGCACCTTCCAAGTACCATTAATCATGAGGTCAGCTCTCTGAATGCAGAAATGAGCCCCCTGGGCAGAAGCCAAAGTCAGCTCTCTGCCCTCCAAGGATGACTTCTGCAAAATAACCCCAAATTGCCAGTGTACCCACCTTCCTCAGACCTCCACTGCCTTTGGAAAAGGCCAGTAATATGACAGGTGGGTTCGAAGTTTTAACTACACAACTTGGGTAAATTGAGTAATTTCGAATGCACCAAGGGAAGCTTATTGTTTAAAATAATTTTGCAAGAAGTCTTTTTACTGAGGGAAAATCATTTCAGTGGGACAAATAGTCACCTCTCATTTGCCAGTTTCTTAAGTGTGAATTTTCCCACGTGGGATCTTCTTTAAGAGGGGAGACTGCACCTCAGCTCTAGATGATGGCATCCATTTCCTGAGCTCAGGGTATTCCTGCAGCTCTTTCTCATCACCCTGGAGGATATGTGGAGTCAGACGTAGAAAGACAAGGAAGCTCCAGCTGGAATCTGGCAGGCAGGGAAAGGTGGGACCTCCTGACTAGGGCTCCTCCCTAGACCCTGGGCCCGCCCGCTACTCGTGAAATAACCTCCTGTAGGTGCTTTCCAAGTTGGGGGACAGTGATCTTGTTCAGATCAAGAAGCCACCCCCAGTGCTCCGGGGCCTCTCCCTAGCAATGTCCCACTAAAGCAGCCTATTAATCCGTTTACTTACCTCACACACCCTCTTCTCAGGGAATCTGTACTGTGCCCACTGATGGGTCAAGGAATAGACAAGTGGGTGGGGCCAAGGAGGCAGGGGCGGCAGGAACCAGAGCGAGAGAAGCCTGTAGCGCCAGCTCCTTAGGCTGGACTAAGCCCTTATGTCTATCATCTGAGAGCCCCAGTTTCTAACTCGTTATATTTTTCTTTGGTTACCTGAAGTGGGTTCTGTTAACCTCCAACAAGGGGATCTCCAAGACACTCATGCCACCCTCACAACCTTGCCCCTGCTACTCCAAGTGTGTTCCCTGCATTTCGAACAGGCTCCCAGGCAGTGCAAATCTCAGGCCCTCTCCAGCCCGCGGAATCAGGATTTGCGTTTTCACAAGATGTCTGAGGGACTGATGTGTACTTTAAAGTTTAACCAGGACTATGATAAGGAATCACCAGAGATGATAATCACAGGTTCCTAGCTTCTCATAGGACAGACCCAAGACACCTTGAGAGGAGAATACCCTCCCTCCCACCATCCCATCTTCCCTAATACAGTGGTTCTCAACTGGGGACAGTTATATTGGTTGTCATAACTGAGGGACAGGGCTGCTGTTGCCATCCAGGGGATAAAGTCAGGGTTGCTGCTAGACATCCCACAAGGCACAGGACAGCCCCTCTTCCCTCCCTTACCTCAACCCCCCATCACAAGGAAGTTTCTAGCTCAAAATGTCATTAGTGCAGCTATTTAAAACATCTTGTCCTGCAGGCTCATCTAGTCCATGCTGGGCACTCCATGAAATCAGGATCCTCTGAAGGGGGCTATTGGTGAGGCTACTGGTAAATTCCAGCTCCTCAGGTAAAACTTTCTCCCCTGGGCTGACCTGACATGGAGCCTGGCAGAAGATCAAATCTTTGGTTTGTTTGGTTTGGGGATCCGAGACCCGAAAATAAATAAAATATCATTTAATGTAAAGGTGTTACCTTCAGACCACAGTCAAGCTCTATGCAAAGCACAAGTAAGGCAGGGGCCCTGCAGCCACCTGACAGGGTAATGCTCTCATGCCAGTTACATGCCCGTACCTTCCTCCTATAACACGGGACCTGCAGAGCCTGGTTGATGGATAGATGAGGGCCAGTGGCCACACTCAAAGGAAAGGATGAATCCTGGGTGACCGCAATGATTTCATAACTATGAACGAGTATTCAGTAAGTGCATAAGGTGTGTATACATTGCCACACACCTTATGTGAAAAGGACTGTGAGTAAATACAAAAGAAATGGGTAAAAGTGTAGAAAGACCTATCTGCCCAACTCTAAAACACAGTGCTTTGCAAAAAATAACAAGCATTCTGCTTACCATATAGAGAGTAAATATAAGTCCAGTACTTTTATAATCAAGTGCTCAACTCGAATAATAGCAGAATCCTGGAGTACACATTATGAGTCCATAAAAAATTCAGATGTTTGTCACCACCCAGTGATAAAATGGCGAAACATTTTCAACAACAGAAATACTACTGGCTTTGGTTGTAGTAATTGTAGGACCTCAACAAATAGTAAAGATAGATGAGTTGTTTCCACATTTTACATTTCTACTTCACACTCTAACAGTATACTTGGATCAGTTTGAGGATTTAATTTAATGGATAAACAATTTATGGTTAGTCTTAGCTCTTAGAGCTGATTTGGGGAGAAAAGAAGGATCATGGTTCAAGAGAACCATGAAAGCTCTCAACATCAGCACCTAGTTTGAAACCGAGCAAGCTTTTCCAAATTGTAGAAGACTGAGGGGTGAAGCTGACTCTGATTGAGCAGCCTGGGCAACATCGGGGCAGCCAACCTACCCCAAATCTCCCTTCTAGAGCACAGGCTCTCTCAGACCCATCCCTACCAATATCCGTGGGACACTGTTTGAAATGAAGTAGACTGCTCTGGGCTGTTTTTAACGATTAGATGGTCACATGAGTCATGTTCTCTGTCTGGGATGGAGCCTAACAGGTTCATCTCTCAAACCGAAAATGAGAATCAGAGTTTCAGACTGGCCCAAACATCCAGCCAAGGTTATGTTCTCTTTCTGCTGAGGTCAACTGCTTTATTTTGGAAGACACAGTCCAAACCAGATGATCTACAAGTTCTGCCCCTTGGAAGAAATTGTTTTCCCGTTTGTAACCTCATTAGCTTGCTTTCCCACCTCACAGACGGGGGGTGTGAAGAGGGCACTGCAGAATGCATCTGCTCTAGCCCCACAGCCATTCCTCCCTCTGCGGGTTACTGATGAATCCACAGTGCTGTGTGGGCCAATACTTGAGTCAGAATCCAGGCTTCGATGTCACAACTATTTATGAACTGCCGGGGCTGTGCTCCTGCAGGAACCTCTCTGCAGAAATGCACTGTGTCATTCTTCTGAGTGTAACATGGCAACAGGTGTTGATGAGAAACATTACATGGGAGTGTGTCTGCTGCTGTTCCCTCCATACCAACACCCAGCAACTGGGGTATAGACCATGCTAAAATCCAGAAGTTTCATAAATGTGTGTTTTGCCAAATGACACCAGGTTAGCCTGGGAATGAGGTGGCCCTAATGTCTCCTAATCTCAAAATACTTTTGCAAGCATTCTGCATAGTTCTGGGGCCCAGTTTTTGTTGCAGAGTTTCCTAGGCTGAATTTATTCATAGACATCAATGCAGTTAACCCCAGGTAGCCAACTTTGCCAGTTTCCTTGTGGTTGGCTGCTGAGCCTACCTCAGCAACTGGGGTGGGCAGTCTCACACAGTCAGCCAGGCTGTTTGCAGGGGATATGCTAGCTCAAAATCCCATCTTCCCCTCCTAAACCCCTATCTCCGACAGGCTCAGGTCTCCCCTTTGTGCCTGGGCTGGTGCCAGGCACATTCCCACAGGCTGCCTCCACCAGGTTCACTTACCTTCCTCACCTCTGCTTGATGTAGAAGCTGCCAGAAACAGCCAGATCTCTTTTCTGGATTCTCCATGGCACGAAGGAACTTAGAGCACCTGGCAGTGAGCAAGCCTCTGAGGCACTATCAGAATCGCCCTCCTCTCAGGCAGAGAGAGTAACACTCTAAGAGTGGGTTTTACAAAGTCTTGACTGACGATGTGGGCTGCAGGATTCTGCTACTGTTAGTGTTGAGCACTGTATCATAAAAGTACCTGCCTTATACAGTAGTTCCCCCTTATTTGTGTAGAATACATTCCAAGTCCCCCCAGATAGTACCGAATCGTATACAGACTAATTTTTTCCTATACATAAATATCTATGATAAAATATAATTTACAAATTAGGCAATTTCATGGATAGAATGTTTGTTTCTACCATAGATCTTAGCAACTCCAGCATACGATTTTTTTTTCTTTCCTTATTAAGTCAAAAACTTTAATCTTTTCACTTACAGAAAGCACTTTACAGCTTTTCTTTGGCATATCTGAATTGCCACCATCACTACTCTTGTGCTTTGGGGCCATTATTAAGTAAAATAAGGGTAATTTGAACACAAAACTGCCATTCCATGACAGTAGATCTGATAACCCAGACGCTACTAAGTGACTAAGGGTGAGGGTAAGGGGACCAAATACGGCGTGGATATGCTGAATGAAGGGATAATTCACATCCCAAGTGGAATGGAGCAGACATCACAAGATTCGTCACACTACTCAGAATCATGTGCAATTGAAAACTTATGAATTTCTTGTTTCTGGAATCTTCCATTTCATATTTTCAGACAATGATTGACCCTGGGTAACTGAAACCATGAAAAGCAAAACCGTGGCTAAGAGGGGACTACTGTATTTACCTTCTCCATAAGCCCTTGCACCAGGGGCATCATGTCTGGCCCCATCCCCTTCCCACATACCCACAATCCTGTGGTACAGGCGAATGTTGGGGTATAGAGGCAGGGGGAGCAAAAGTAGAAGATAGAAGTCCAGAAGCCCAGGTAAAGGACACTGAAGATCTCGGGCCCCTTATCTCTCCTCTCCAGGGCACCCCACTGTCTTGTATTAAGTGTGTCTGAGGAGGCTTGGCCACCTGAGGGAGGTAGACCTGCACCCCTGGAGCCCTGACCGCCCCCAGGCCTACCTGGTGAAGCGCGGGGTTTCATCGTTGATGTTCACGATGTTCACCTGCAGTGATGTGGAGGCTCTGAGCCCTTGGCTGTCTCTCACTTCCACGATGAGATCGTGACTGTCAGGGGAAGATCCCAAGTGAGGGAATCTAGCTTTGCCGACACTGCCTCAAAATGGGGTAGGAGGAGGGAGAATTCTGTCCCCTTCTGGTCATCCCACTCTAGATGCTCCTACAGAATCAGATCTGCTATGTCCACCTTTCTTTCCCCATCTCTAAAAACCCACTTTTGCATTTCTCACCCTGTAGTTGTTATTTACAGCCACCATCTCACCAAGAGGCTGCTCATGCCCACCATGTCATACACTCCATCTCCATCGCTCCTCACATCACAGCAAAGTGTGTATGATGCCCGCGTGAGGAAACTGAGGCTCCCATAGATTAGTAACTAGCCCTGGTTCTCACACTTGGTGTAGAGCCAAGAGCCAAACCTAGGTAGGCCCTCAAGGCCCGTGTGTTTTCATCCTCATACCCTGGACTCTCCACACGTCTTTTCTCAGAGGCCTTCTTACCTCCTGCATCCTGCTTTCATGTTAGCAAACAGCTCTGACAGCTGCCTCCCCAAGCTGACGGGGCATCTGAGGCAACCTCCAGATGCTTCAGGAGCCCTCTCTCACACGGTCATTCTTATTATCTGGAGATGAAGATTTTGGATGGGGAAAGAGGCCTTCCAGATAACTGCCTTATTTCCTATTCCCCTTTGGGGCTCGCTACCCTCTGAACTTGGCAGGAAGGCAGCAAATTGCTCAGGACCCCTTACTTTCCCTCAGGCTGTACCATGCCTGCTCCTTGACCCTCAGATAAACGGGACTTCAAGCGAGGTCATACTTCAAGCAAGGTCATTAGCAAAGGCTACCTATTGTGTCCTGCTTCAAAGTCAAATTCTGTTGTGGAGAAGAAGTTACCATCAGCAGACATTCTGAAGTTCTTTGTGGTAGAAACCAGGGCATACTGAAAAATAAGGAAAAAAAGAATGTAACTAAACATACCTATGCATCTTTCCCCAGAAGACAAGTTTTTCAATTTCCATTTTATATTCTTGGCTCATGGTACATTCCTGGTATACAAGTCTAAGAATGGGCAGTTCTCAGACTTACTGATTCTTAAATCAAGAAACTTCTAGATCTGTGGTCTGAGCCTCTGTCCCTGATTGGCCACATCCTCATAAGCTGGTCGCTGGATCCTGCTTTGATTATAGAGCACATATAAAAGGCCCCTGTCTGGGCATTCTACTTCTGGATCTAGTCTCTTTAACTCTGTCACCACATTCTCATTTCTGCCTCCCAAGACAATTTCTGGCTTTGATTCTATGTCTTGGCTTTAGTGAACACTATTTAAACACAGCTACCATTAGGTAATAGGGTGATACTAAAGTAAATGAGATCTGGTCTCTACCTTTAACAGAACGTATGGTATAGTGGGGTGCAAAAACATGCACGAGCATCATTCATTGAAATAATGGAAGGGCAAAGGGAACGGACAAGTGTGAGAGAGAACGAAACTTAGCAGAGTCCAAGTTGAAAGCTGGTTTGGAGGTATAGAAGGGCTGTTTTAAAATCTGAGCTCCGGGTTGTGGCCACAGGTCAGGTCTTCCCACATCTTGGAGAGATGAAATCTTTGTCCTCCTTGGCTCCAGTGCTTAGCCCAGCCCTCTCGATGATCTCCTGACCAGCACCACTTGTTCTGACAGGAACACAGGCTTATTCGCCCAGCTCACAAAGTGCCAGCCCATGGAAGGACCGCCCCTGTGCTCTAGATGGTGCTCATCAAGATTGTGTCCTTGCTCCCATGGTGGAGTCAACAGTGCAAGGAAAGGACCTGGATCAGAGCTGAGCCGGAGTTCTGGTTCTCACCACAGGGTCTGGGGCAAGTCCCTTCCTTGCCTGTGACTTAGGGATGATACCACCAGCTGCTCATCCACGTTATTGTTGAGGATTAACTCTGAATGCATGCTGTAAAGTGAGACAGGCTGCAGCCACACTTGAGGCTCACATGTGTATATATTCATTTGTTCTAAAGGACTCTAAGGTTAGAAGATTTCATTATTTCCTACTAGGATGAGAGATGATCTCTCCACAAGGCCTTAGATCTCTGGATCAGTTCATCGGTGGAGGTTTTGCAACCAGAGCCACAGGCTCTGAAGTCTAAAATCAAAAGAAACACCAGCCAAGGATTCCAACCCAGTGATTTGCTACGTTGCGATCGCACCTGAGCTCCTCACAGGAGAAGAGAGGATGCACAGAAAATAGATTAAAGGTCCCCTCTGGGGCCAATATAAGGTTTTTAAACCATTTTTTAAAGTGTTTACTTTCCGTTTGTTATTTAATAACATTTGCCTAGTTCTAATGAACATATGTTTTACAAAAAAAAAAATTGGGAAAAACAGAGAAGTATAAAAAAGAAACTTAATATTAGTCACCTTTAAAAATCTCATTTTCTTGGATACCCTTCTGTTCTTCTCTATGCAAACATACACCCTCCAAAAATATTGGGATGATGTTCTAATCAAAATTATAATATTGTTATTTTCAGGAATAGCTTGAGCATTTCCTCATATTCCTAAATCTTATTTTATAGCCTGGTTGGTTAATGATGGCACAGCATTCTCCTGGAGGGGGTTATTTTACTAAGTCTTTCTTACTGGTCAGTTAGATGGTTCCTACTCAGTATATAAGCACTTAGCAGCACTCAGAGTGTGATGTTTAGATCCCAAGCCCCAACCAACTCTCCCACTCACTGCCTGGGCAGCAGTGGCCTGGGCCTCAGCTGCCTGCACGCAGAGCAGTTCCATGTCTTTGAGCAGAGTCTTCTCTGCAGAGAATCCTCACGTACCCACAGAGCTGAGACTAAAGCTAGATGCAACGGCAGGGTTTATAGACCTCAAGGAGGCATTACTACACACTGAATGAGCATGACTTTCCACATGTGTTTGGAAATGCTCTAAGAGATAGGTCCCCAGTTCCGGTCGGTCTCCAACAGTGTAAGATCTTGGGACACAGAGACTACAGACGGGTCTTGCTCTCTGAAAGCTTCTGATCAACTGAGGGAACATACAAAGAAGATGTGGGAAAGGTGCTCCAAGAGAGAAAAACAGGCTATGATAGGAACAGAGAAGAAAGACTCAAAGGCCCATCGGGAATGTAAGAGTGACCAATCGGGACAGTTGAGTTAAGTGTTTTGGCCCTGTAACCAGACAGCTGAATCTGAATCCTGGCTCTGCCATTTTCCAACTGTAAGGGCTTGTGCAACAAAGAGTAATAACAATAGGGCATGCCCCATGGGAGGATCATGTAAAGTTCTAGAACAGTGCCAAGTACATGGTAAACCTCAGTGTCTGTCAACTACTACTGTCCAGTTAGAATGTAACGTCCATGAGGGGAAGGGCTTCTTCATTTTCTTCACTGATATATCTCTAGTGCCTAACACATAATTTAACATATTTGTTAAATGTTAAATATTGGGGTTTTCTTCTTGCCTATTTCCCATCTGAGACCAGCAAGCCTACCTTAATCTTACAATCTTTTTAAAAATCTTTTTAAAAGCAACAACAAAAATCTTGCCAAAATTTTTTTAAAATCTGTTTGAATTTGGTAATGCTAGTCTCGGTTATGAAATCTTCTCTAGTTTTGCCCTCAATCTCAGCAAGAAAGAAAAAATAAATAGCAGCAGATAGAAAGGGTAAAACTGCAGAACTAGGAACATGGGGAATTCTTCTTAATTTTATTAAGAGGCTGATTTCCTGGAATCTTAATTTTTTTCTTTTAGCGCCAGGCTAATTTCCTTTATCCCTGAACCTGCAAGCTTGTGTTAATGGGAATAGCAGTTTTGTACTTAGAAAGGAGATAATATCCATAGACTAAAAATATTGTGTCATGTGGCCATTTGCCAGCAACTCAGAAAGCTTTCTGTAAAACCTGGCATTCTCTCCCCTTTTAAAGGCTTGTTTAATCAAAGCTGCTCCCTTGATATTCATTCTTGGAAAACAGAAATTAAATAGAATGAAAAGCAACTGCAGCCCCTCTCTGCTCCAGTACTGGCTAAGAAAAGTCCTGAGTAATCAGATCAATTCGGTTAACAAATGCTTGTCACACAAGCTCTCCCGTTTTCCCGCTTGGGAATATTCCTTTACCACCACCCCAGGTTTCTCTATTTGCAGCCCGTTGGCAGCTACCATTTGCTCACAGACACAAAAGCTTCAGTGTGGAAGACAACTAGCAGAGCTTCCTGCCCCATTCACCCTTTATGGTGCCACTGGTGTAGGGAGGAAGGAGGGTGAGAAGGAGCTGGCCCAGTTTCCTGAAATGTCAGGCTCCCTGGGGAGGGCACTCTACCTCCGGGCTGGCTCCCCTACTGCAGTTGGAGTCACAGGTGAATAATAATTCAACCTGCGCCGGTTTGTACCCATCAGTTGCTTTCAGGCCTACAATGGAATTGAGCAACAAGAATTCAGCCTTCTAAGAACAGATCAGTCAAGTTTTCAGAGTGAAGAAAGGACCCTTATCCCTCCCAAGTCCAGGGAGTGTCCACGACTCTAAAAGCCACTGAGAACATGCCCCAACCACCGCCCCCCACTAAAGGGCTAACAGCCCCAGAGGGCTAACAGCACTGGGCACCATCTTCTGACTAGGCTGTTGTAAGTTATAAATATGATGCCACATTTCTATTATATTTTTCAGTGTAATCTGAATGTTTTATAAAAGCCTTAATTCCTCTTTTTCCCTATTCCATCCCTGTTCCAGCTCAGAGGTGGGAGGTGGGAGACAGGAGTGGGGAGGAAGGGGGCTTAGGAGGAAAAAAAAAACCAGTACCATAAAAAAAAACTACTGCAAGCCCTTAACTTGGCTCAGGCTTCTTCTATTGTGTTATGTGGGTGAGCTAAGTGGGTTATGGGCAAGCATTTGAATGTTTTTAAAAGAGCCACATTTATAAACGCAAAATGCTATAGATATGTCATCCTTTACTGATAAAGCTGCAGATCCCATCCTCTCATATTCTTTTTTTATAATTAGCCTGGGTCCTGTTCTTTGACTGAGGCTTCACTATTCTTAAGGACAATCATCCCTGTCTATTTGAGAAAGAGTCTCTCCCAATGTACAGTCATCATTTGGTGATGTATTTGGAGTGGGAGTTGTCCAATACCACTGCTTTCTCCTTTCTTGAGCATTTTAACAAGCACCTGGTCAGAATGTGTTTTTCACAGACTTCAGTGGTGGTTCCTGAGTTAGCAGGCAGGTGCCAGGGGGGCACGTGAATGGGTAGTGTGTATCTGTGTGTGTGTGTGGTGGGGGTGGAGGTGCATGAAGAAGAAGGGGTGCTGTCACTCGGGAAAGAGGTGAGACACTAAAGACAGAATTTTCCAGAACACAGTAGAAGGGGATGAGCGGGAGTTGGGTGAGAGACTTCAGTTCTCACTGGAGTTACCTGGCCCAAGCAAGGGCCTCGGTTCTCTCCCTCATCTCGAAACACAGGGTGCTCAGTGGACCTGAAAACTCTCATCCCGGGGCAATTACTTTATTCTCGGGAAGATTAAAAGCACAACTTGCCGCCACTTCTTGGAGCCATGACCAAGATGGAGGCAGAGAGAATCACTTTCCATTGCCCTCCCCGTAGCCCAGCTACTAGCAAGGTTCTTGCTCTTTTAATTGAATCCTTTGTCTTTCCTGGTGAAGACAAAGCACATTTAACTTCATGCAAAAGTCCTTCCTAATGGAAAGGCCAAGAGAAAGCCCCTTAATGGAGGAATTGCTGTACTAGATCACTCTGCCTCCAGCTGTGAAACTGATTAACGTCCTTAGGGTCCCGGAGGAGGAGGAGGCTGTGCAGCAGTCACTGTGGCCATTTCCAAGCAGAAGTAGGGGAGGGAGTCTGGAGTGAGTGGGTGCAGGCCGGGCCTCACAGAGCCTCCTTCAGGATGCAGAGAAAGGGCAGGGGGAGGGGGCCAGGGAAGAAATGATGGTAAATACAATTATTCACATGCAGATCATCCTGCGCATCTCTGTGTGCTGAGCCCACCATTGACACCTGCCTCTGTGCTTCACCTGCACCCCGTCAAAGCACAGAAGGTGCACAGGGACGGGGAGCTGCTGCGGGATCTGAGCCTGCACCATCCGACACAGAGGCCACTAGCCACAGGCACCTGTGACTACTGAACTTTTGCAGTGTGGCTGGTCTGAAAGGAGTTGAGCTGCATGTGTAAAATACACAATAAGTCTGAAGACTTACTATGAAAAAAGGATCTAAAATATTGCATGAATAGTTTTTGTTGATTATACGTTGAAATGATAATAGTTCAGATATATCGAGTTAAATAAACTATATTAAAATTAATTTTACCTGTTTTGTTTTAGTTTTTTAATGTAGCTACTAGAACATTTAAAAATTCACACACAGTACTTCTTTCTGGCTCACATTCCAGCTCTGTTGGCCACTGCTGGTCCCAGCAAGGTATGACCACATGCTCTTTAAATTTCTCTAAAAATGAGGAAGCAAAGACCAGTGGTTTCTGCATTAGCCACAATTTTACATCATCTATGACACTGTTTCACGTCATTAAGTTGGCCAAGGGTTGTAGGATTTGTCATTTTAAAGGAGCTGGGGTTTCTGGAGAATTCCTATAGCTAGTTTTAATTCATCCTTCCTCCTCTAGTTGCTGCCACCAGCAAGGTGACTCCTGGAACCTATCAGGTAAGATGACAGGCACAAACCAAGCCTAGGTGGCTTTATGCACATGCTTCAGTGTTTATTAAAGTCTGTGTTTGTTTGTTTGTTCAGTGGTTCTCAAAGGGGGGAGTGCATCAGAATCACCTGGGAAGCGTGTGTTCCAATTCAGCATTCTGAAGCTGAATCCAGGAATCTGCATGATTTAAAGCAGCCTGAACACCCTCTGAGAAAGTCATAAACCAGTGTTCCCAGCCTTTCTGACCAGAAGAATCGCCCAGAGTATTTGGCAAATACACAGACTCCCAGACCCACAGAATCCAAACTCAGAGAGAGACTTGGGAAGTTTGAAAACCGTGTCTTAAAGCAGCAATTCTCAGCCCGGTCGGCATATGAGATCACCTGGGGGCTTTAAAAGCCTGATGCCTGGGCCATACCCCAGGCCAGTCACATCAGACTTTTAGAGGGGGGACCCAGATATGTGTATGTGTTTTAAGTTCCTCTGGTGGTTTCAATCTACAGCCAAGGTTGAGATGCACAGGTCCGGTCATTAGCAAACTAACCTATCTTTTTTCTCCTTGTACAGAGCAAAACTTGTCATTTAGCACCTTGAAGAGACCAGAAAAAGATGTGGAAGTACAAAGTCCACTGTATGTTACTGCCTAAACTGTTATTTCCTTTTTCTAGTCTGAGAAATGTTCATTCTAGATTCTGTTCACTGCTCCTGCAGGCTGGCTGTCGACTTTCTGCGCAGCTGTTAGTTTCAGCACAGGTGTTAAATACTTCATTAACACTTTCTGCTGTGACTGGAAGTGCCCCCTCCCCAAACGACTCCTAAAGACGCTGCTGCAGGAGCCACAGCGGCAGCCACCCTGTTGCAGCTTCCACGACGCTGCAGCTGCTCATAGCCCTCTTTTGATGGTATATTTTCTTTTAAAGGGGCAACACCTGCTGCATTTGCTCCCCACCTGGGCAGCTTCCCTTCATCTGAAAGGAACAACCTGATCTGGGAGGTGTTTTTAAAGGAGCCATGACCTTGTTCCTTCTGCATAATTTGGAAATATATTAAAAAGGTAGATTTAAAAATAAATACTTTTCTCAGCAGCTGAGATTCCTTCCACTCTGCTCCCACTGCATCCTGTACAAACTTTATAATAATTACTTTATTGAATTATAATTATTTGGTGTATGCATAACGTCTCCAATCTAGACTGTAAACTTCTTGAGATACAAAGATGCATCTTACTCATCTTTGTAACCGAAGTGTCTAATAGAAAACTTGGCACATAGTGGATTCTTGGTAAATGTTGAAATTGAAGCGAGGTATTATACTTGGGGTTGCTAACGTCATCTCCATCCCAAATCCCTTTTCCCCTGGTTACCATCAAGCAACAGTGGCCACAGGAGATAGTTCTGGCCAGTGAGAAATAAGCAGAAGTCCTCTGGGTAGGACCTCCAGGAGAGTCTTTGTTTTCCTACCAAGAAAAGGGACAGACTGGGCTGGCCTGTCCCTTTCACCCTATACCTCTTCATGTTTTCTTTTTTTTTCTTCCTCTTCCTGCCTGGAACTTAGAGGTAAAGGCTGGAGGTGTAGCAGCCATCTGTAATCATGAGGTGAAGATAAAGAGGACATATCCAACGTACTCTGAATGGAAGAGCAGAAAGATAGGAAGAGCCCAGGTTTTTGAGGGGAGCTGCTGTGCAAGCTCTGCATCGCCTGCCTGTCTGCCTCTGGACTTCTTAAAAAATATCCCATATCCTCCACTGTGGTTAAGTTTTCTGTTATTTTTAGACAAACACATTCGTAACTAATATAGAGTATGTTATTAATAAGTATAAATTTAAAGCACCTAGTATTGTCCTTAGTACAAAATAGGGACCCATTAAGCATTTGTTTATTCATTTTACTTATTCGTGCAAATAGAATCTTAAATAAAGGAGTTAAGTGTAACCCGAGAAGAACGAGTCATTGGATGTGAACCCCAAGAAAAATTTTATGTGCTGGGATGGACTCCCAATGGTCAACTATGGGTCCAAATTTTATAAATGAGTCTACTAGCCATCTGCTGACAGAGGCCTCTTGCATATTCTGTGTACTGAGAAGAATCTCAGACTGAGCCGGCAACTTCCTCCACTGTGCTTCCAGTTTCAGTTTCCAGTTTCATCTTTTAATCAATGGACTGAGACCTGCCCCCATCCAATCGGAACCTTGCAGCTCTAGCCTTGCATCTTTATTGACCAATCAGACCTCATGAAGCCAACCAATCAGGACTGAGTAATTTGGACCAACAGAGTGTGCAATTTGGGTCCCTCCTTTGCATAATATTGGAGAAATCTGGAACCAGGGTGGGAACTTTCCCTATAAAATGCAGCATTCCCCTTGTCTCCACAAAGCACATTTTCGATATTTGCCAGAGACTGCGTCCCCCCAGTTTGCAAACTGTTACCGGAATAAAGTCTCCCCTTTTTCTCTCCAGCGCCTTTTAGGTTTGCTAACAGTTGTTTTTGTTTTTTGACAGAAGGAATTTATTCTAATAATAACAGACTATTCCCTAACATGTGTCCAATAATTTTAAACAGCTTTTTTTCAGAGCCTGTAGACCATATTATATTGTTTATTTATGGAGTTTATTCCCAAGGCTAACTAACTTCCTCCCCTTTAGAAAAAGTAGTCCCACTGAAGCTGCAAACCATGCAGCAAACAGCAGAAACAGCCTCCTAGTGTTACCAATTCCCCGAGTGTCATATTTCAAGTATTCTCTCCTCTGTAAGGCGGGGTTTGCAGGAGTGTTGCCTGCTCCAAAGTTAGTCCAGTGACATTATTCTCTTCAACCTCGGCTGCCCAGCTGCGGTGGGTGCCCACGTCCGCTCTGGTGGGCAGAGGTAGCGCTGGGGCATCCTTGCCCAGGGACAAGCTAAGAGCCTTCTTCACCTGAGATTTGATAGTTACAAGAGCTCCACTGGCAGCTCCATCAAAGGAAACTGATTTAAAAAGGAAAAGAAGAGAGAGCAGTTGTCTCAAACTGAACCATGAAGCAACTCTCCAGGACAGAATCCCCTGCTTTCCTGTATAGAATAATTCCTCTTTTTCTTTGGCATTCTTGAGACTCTCTTTTAATTTTTTTTTTTAACTTGGCTCCAAGCAGCTTGGTTTCATCTCTGAAAAGGAAGTGTTAATGCCTCTCTTTAGAGTATACGATTTATGCTTATTTTAAAAATATATACCTGGATTTTTATTACCTTAGAATTAAAAAATATTGAGCGATTTCAGTATGCCAGGCACTGTGCTAAGTGGCTTTACATGCATTCTCTAATATTTACAATCCCCTTACTGTGGTAGGTATTATTATTCTTCCATTTGACAGATGAAGAAATTGAAGCTCAGAGAGGTTAAGAATTTGTCCAAGATCACACAGAACCATGTAGCCAATCTGGGGTGTCTGTCTCCAGAACCCCCTTACCCATTCCAACCTCCTCTGTCCTCCATGCTTTGGCAGCATATTCCTCCCCTTGTCACTGCCCAGGCCCACCCTGCCGAGATGCCAGGCTCCTGAATCAAAAGCAACGTGGAGAAGTTTAACAAGGAGACTTACACTGAGGGGTATGTTTCGACTTGTGTCTTCCGGATCGAAGGCCTCAACCTGGTAAATGAATCCAGGGTTTGCTCCTTCCACTATGTAGAGGTCTTGACCTATACCCACATCACAGTGAAATAAGAAACATTTTATTAGATAAAACAAACAAGGAATTCCAAAACCAGAGCAGCCAAAGGAAACCAAAGGAAACCAAACACGGCCAAGTAAACCAAGCACTTTGGCACTGTGGGAAAGAGGGCAGGAATAATAAAGGCCATAAGGGAGACCATAGCCAACTTGTAGGAGTGGATTTGTTTATGGGAATTAATAAAGTGCTAGGGTTGGCCAAGCTGTCATCAAGTCTTCACGTATTTCCTCCAATGAGAGGTGACCTAAGGTACTATTGTTTGGTGGGGGAGAGGGAGACGATAAGAGAGTTGGAAAGTAACCACAGGTAGGAACATCCAGGATGAGGCTGCCCCATGTTCCAGATCCCCTTTCATGTGCAAATTCCTTCTGAACAGAGCTAAGGTCGCCCCTTAAAGTGCACTTAGCATCTTAGCAGAAACGAGTCCCTAAAATGAGAGGCCTTAAATAGAATAGAGAAGAGACTAAATCAGAGGGGAGAGAGGGCTGCAGAGGCTCAGGAAAGGGTACAAAAAATTGATTTCATCTACTTCAGAGTTCCTGGATGTCAGAGGGAGGGAAGAGCAGGCAGTGTCACTTGGTACCACCAGTCCTGCCTGAGGAGTTGTCATGCTCTCTCTCTGGCATCTCCTTCTGAGAATCTCTCTGAGAGATGACTGAGAATGTTAACATTAACTCACTCTGTTCTGAGGCACTGTGCTGAGGACTTAACATATGTTCCCTCCTTTAACAGCCCTAGAAAGTAGGTATTGTAATTTTTTCCACTTTATAAATAAGAAAACAGGCTCAGAGAAGTATTGAGGTTGCCTCAGTCAGTAAGGAATAGAATCAAAATTTGAACTCGAGCCATCTTACAGCTTATCTTCAGCCTTCATTCACTTTATCTCTGCTCATGCTTTCACTAAACAAATGTTTACTGATCTACACATTGGGCATACAGCAGTTGACAAAACACAAAACCCTGCTCACATGAGCTTGCATTCTCGTGTGGAGATATCAATAATAAAATATTTATTTTATCGATAATAAAATAAATGAGTAGAATGTGTGCAAGTTATTGAACAACATTGTGAAGGAAAATCAGGGAAAGAAGTGTTGTTGAGTTGGGTTACACTGTGAAATAGAGTGCTTATGAAAGGTTTGTTGACATTTGAACCAAAATTCTCAAAGAAATGTGGGAGAGCCATAGAGTTACCGGGGAAGAAGAGGAGGAAAGAGCAAATGCCAAGATGCCAAGGTAGGGTCGTGCCTGGAGTACTCACAGATGGGTGAGCAGGCCAGGACTGCTGGTGCAGAGCGGGTGACCAGGAGATGTGTGGGAAAGACATGGCAGGCCGTGAGGGTTGTATGGGCTTGCCGATTTGCTGGGGCCTTAAAGAGACTCTCACTCTCCTTTTGACTGAGATGGAAAGTATCTTGCAGAGTTTTAAGCAAAGGAGTGCCTTGATTTAAGTGATGTATAACAGGATCCCTCTGGCCACTATATGGAGAATCAACAGCAGAGGGCAAGGGCAGAGCAGAGAGCCCAGTTAGCCAGCCACTACAGCAACCCAAGCGAGACATGACTAGTGGAGGTAGAGGTGAACAGGCTAGGGACAAGTAGGATTCTGCACAGGTTTAGAAGTTGGTAAGATTTCCTAATGGATTTTACCTTGGGTGTGAGAGACAGAAAGAAGTCAAAGTTGACTTCATTGTTTTGGTCCAAGCTACTGGAAGAATGAAGTTGCCATTAATTTAAATAGGAAAAACAGGAAAAGCAGCTTTGGGTGGGGATGGTGGGGGTCAGAGGGGTGGAGTAGGAGTCAAGAATTTGGTTTAGGAACATGTTAAGTTTGAGATTTCATATTCTGACACCAATTCCAGTGTGTGTGTGTGTGTGTATGGGTGTGGGGTGGGGGGCTGGTTCTTATACCATCAAGCAATTCTCTGACACCAGCTGGATGTTCTACAATTTAGCTCAATTCAAGTTTAGGTTGTCACCTATGCTTCTGACCCACCAGCTATAAATCTGAGGTTTCTACACCCCCCCACCCCACCCCACCCCACTTTGTGCTCAATTTGCTAGAGGGAATCACAGAACTCAAGGAAACATTTTACTTACTTGATTACTGGTTTATTATGAAAGGATATAACTCAGGAACAGCCAGATGGAAGAGGTTCATAGGGCACAAAGCAGAGAAAAAGCACTGAATTTCCAGCTCTCCAGGCATACCACTCTGAATCTCCACCAACCTGGAAGCTCTCTGAGCCCCACCCTTTTGAATTTTTATGGAGGCTTCAACACATGGGCATAATTTGTTAAATCATTGGCCATTGGTGATTGAACTCAGTCTCCCCTCCTGCAGTGGCGGCAGTGGGTGAGAGAGTGTGTGTGGAGGGGACTGAAAGTTCCAACCCTCCAAATACATGATTGGCTCCACTGGCCACAATTGCCATACTTAGGTGACCTAGGAGCATTTCAAATGCCACATCATTAACATAAGAAAAGATACCTTTATTGCTCTCATCACAAGAAATCCAAGGGTTTTAGGAGCTTTGCGTCAGAAACGGAGGAAGACCAAATATATATATTTTTTTATTATAAATCACAATATTACAGATGTCTATTAGTTATCCAAGTAGAGGTGTTAGGTAAGACATTTGGATATTTGAGGCAGTTCAGAGGAGAACCTGAACTAAAACATAGACTTGGAGGTTGTTAGTATGAATGGCATTCAAAGCCATGAGCTTGGGGGAGATCGTGCAGGAAGTTACCCTTCACTCTTATGTGTATTGTCTCTACTCTGTGGCAGATGCCACACACACACTGCCCTCAAGGCATCAGCATCCATGGAGAGAATGAACAAGTCAGTCGATGACTAGTGTGCAGTGATGAGCCCGATGAGCTTGGCCCAGGTTCCTCCAGAACGATCCACCTGAGGTCCTGATCCTCAGCTGCCTCCCCAGGACTAAGAGACGCCTAAGAGAAACCGTGGTTGTGAAGGGCTTTGTAAATTGCTGGGCACAATTATTGGGAGTCCTGGGCTGAAGGACATTTTATTTATTCCCTGCTCATTAAGCAGCTGCCTTTTTCAGGGAAACAGCTGCTTGTTTATTTACTTTTCTGTTTTTCTCCATCCCCCAGGGTCTTCCCTGTGCCACTGTCTGGGTTTCATTGCACACCCCAGTGTATCTTACCTTTGGCCAAGTTGCCTAGAAACTGAGGTGGCTCATTCACATCTGTTACCTGGACAGTTAGGACCTGCAGGTCAGTGGCACCAACGTCATCCTTAATGTAAATTTGCAAATCAAATATCTTTGGTCCTGTTTCAAAATCTAGTTGCTCCTTTCCAGTGGTGACAACCTAAAAGTAAACGCAGATTTCTTAGTAATCACATGAAAGAGGCCTGCTTTGTATGCTTGAGTTTTGCAAAGGGATATTACTAAGAAGGAAGCAACCAGCATCCTGGAAACCATTTTTCACTCACATTCAAAGGAACGGGTAGTTTGCCTTAGTCCTTCCAAACATAAGCCCCGCAACCCTTCACTAAAGGGACTGCTGTGTATGATGCTGCTTTTCACAGGAAAGAAAAATATTCAGGAGAAATTCTGGTTGCATCGACTAGAGATGGATAGCCCAAGAATTTAAAAACCTATCGCTACTTGGGGTAGGCTCCTAGACAAGTCCTTTAACAACTCAAAATGTAGTAGGATTTTCTCATCTTTCAGAACAAGATGCTACACTTTCCTGGGACTGCTATTAAATTACATCTTGACTCATCACTCCATTCTAATTTTCCCAAGGCCACTTCCAAGAATAAACAAGGAAAGGATACATCTGCAGAAATAAGGAATGATATTTACTAACATCAACTGCCTGTTTAGTTTTGTGTGTGTGCCTTCCCATACTTTCTTCCAGTGTTGGAACATTGTTCTTGGCACTACAGGTGTTTTGGAGATGTGAGAGGGATACCAAGAACCAGCGCCAGAGAGATATCACCAGAATCTAGACTTTTGCTAGCAGGAGCCCAGGTGCTCCATGGTAGGAGGGTTCTGTGGAGGCTAGGCTAACTGGAGGCCAGTCTCTGACCTCTAACATCTACATCCCTGTTGGTGAGCTGCCAGAAGGCACAGAGTCTTTTGGGACATCAAGGATTAAATGTTTTAATTATGCTAATAGAAACTTTTAGTTATTAGTACAACTTGGGCCTGACAGTGAGGCATTCAGTATCCTGTAGTGAGGAAAGCACTTAGGTCTGATTCCATTTCCACCGCTGAACTTCTGTGTGACCTTGGGAGAGTCACTTCACCATTCCTTGATTTTGTTTCCTCATGATTAGAATTAGGTAAGTTAATTTTTGCCATGGTTAAACAGACATGTTATAATATAAGGTTATTATAACAAAGAGCTAGATCAGGGTACTATGGAAAATCAGAAGGAAGAGAGTTCATTGTAAGCTGTGTTTAGTCAGAGAAGGCTTCATGGAGAAGGCAGCAAGTATCATGTTTGACTTTGCAAGATCTGGATTGGTTAAGAGAGGACAGCCATCAGCGTGAATGAGTGTGTGTAGTGGAGGGAGAATGTACGAAGGAGTGTTGAGAGGAAAAACGAGGTAACCTTGCCTCCATCCACAAGCAGGATCAGCCTGATATACACACAAGTGGAGATGACCCGTATCAATGGTTGGCATGTGGTAAATAAGAGGCGGTATAACATAGCGGTCAAGAGCATAGAATCTGAGCCCAGCCTTCCCATTACTTAACCTTCCTGTAGCCTCAGTTTCCCCATTTGTAAAATGGAGATAAGAAGAACATCCGCTTTATAGGGCTTTTGTGAGGATTAAATGATCTAATCCATGGAAAACCTAGATGACTGGCACTGAGCAAACCCTCAGGAAAAACTGTTTAGGGAAGGTAATTTTACCAGAGCAGCTGCCTCTGTTTCCTGATTTATACCCTAGCTTCCTGCTAAGCTTAGAGTTCTCTCCTGAACCCCAAGCCTGGACAGGTCCTTAACCACAATATTGCCTATTGACAGCCCCTTTCCCTTGGGAACGAGATTTAATACCCCAGAGGAAGGAAATAGAGCAATCAGAAAAGATCCAAAAATGTTATATCTTGGAACCAAAGGAATTGGGTTGCTATCAACACAAATGGAAAAGTTGTTTTTGTTCTTGTTGTTACCGGCATTTATTAAACGTTTGCATGCCAGGCTCTTGCCAAGCCATTTTGTTAGGTATTTTAATATTTATCACAACAACAATAGGTTAGTAAAAAGTCTCCTAATTTCATACATAAGGAGACTAGAACAGAATAGAGAAGGAACTGCAAAAGGCCACAACTGAGAATGGGGGAATCTTGATTTGGTTGCGGGGAATCTTGATTTGGTTGCGGGCAATCTGGCCGCAGTTTTTGTGGTAGTAAGTCTGGTTTAAAGCATATTAAGTTCGAGGTCTGTCTGGACTAGGCTGAGCATATTTACTGTTTAGGGAAAAAACTGTTTAGGGAAGGTAATTTTACCAGAGCAGCTGCCTCTGTTTCCTGATTTATACCACAGCGCTCATGACAGTAGATGAGAACAGAGCAGAGTCATGCTCCGAGATAGGCAAATGGAAGAGGGACAGATGTGGCCTCCACTTGACCTCAGAGAGCTCCAGTTTTTATGCTGCTGAGCCCACTGTCACACCTCCCTGGCTTCTCAGAGCTATCCTTCTTGGTGCTGCTCTAGGAGAAAATCTTTTGACCAATGATCAGTCACATGGACCAATGAGGCTCTGGCATCTCTCTTGCTGGGCAATAGCGAGCCAGCAGTGGGGGTGGTAATGAGCGAGGGCTCTTGGGGCCAGCCTGCCTGATCTCAAACCTCAAGTCTGCCACCAATTAGCTATGTGAACTTGAGCAAGTTGCTCGACTTCTCTGTGCCTCAGTTTCCCCACCTTTAACATGCATATAATAGTACACCATTTCATAGTGTTGTTATGAGGATTAAATGAGTGAGTTTACAAAATGTTCAAGGGAATTCCTAATATATGGTAAATGGTTCATAAATGCGAGCTCTTATCATCATCATCATCATCATCATTATCCTCGTTCTTATCCATCCTCCTCCCCTCCCACCCCAACATCACCAGAAGTCTCAACAGCTGTGTTTGAAAGCAGAGAGGCCTGGCTTCTGTCATGATTAAAGGTCACCCTCAGAAAGCTCTGCGCAACTGAGTCCCAAAGCCAACACTGACCAGACCTCTAGGCTACAGGCCCAAAAACTTCACTGTGAGATTCATTATCCTGTAGAGTGTCAAGGTTGCCCAAGGAGGAGCCACTTCTCCCATGTTTGCCCACAGCCATGGCCCATCCTAGTATCAACTGCAGACTGTGGTGCCAGGAGGGCACCAAAACTGGGACAATATGGTGAACACTTGAGCCTAGATCAATTGAAGGGCTAAGAAATTTGCCATTTCTAGAGGTCAGGAACAGGCTAGAATTCTTTCTTGACTGACAGCTCTGCTTGAACTGCATGGCATGTGGGAAGGCCATGTCCCATACAGAAGGACTTGGGCGCTCATCAAAATAGCAGCAGTTATGCATGGCAATGCAGGAGAAGGAGCCTAAGATTGGGAGTCAGAAGACCTGAGTTAAGTTTTTATTTCATCCTTTATGGCTATGTGATCTTGGAAAAATCAATTAACCTTACTGTCTCTTTGTTATCTTTTTTCTAAATTAGAAATAAAAAAATATTTAAGTGGTGATAATATCAGTTAGTAGTTAACAACCAAGTAACAATCAAGCTATGAATGTGCTTTGGAACCTCTGCAAATTTGAAGCAGCATGATCATCATTATCATTAAAGGCAGTAGACTATAGAGACTGTGAATGAGAGCTCTCAAGTGGAAACGACCCAAAAATCTGTCAACTGATAAATAGACAAAATTCGGTATGTCCATACAGTGGAATATTATTCAGCCATAAAAAGGAATAAAGTACTGATCCATGCTATGATATTTTATGCTTATAGGAAAGAAGTCAATCATAAACAACCATATATAATATGATTCCATTCATATGAAATGCTCAGAATAGGTAAATCCATTAAAACAGAAGGTAGATTGGTGGTTGTCAGGGACTGAAGGGGTAGAGGCAGGGAAATGACTGCTAATGGAGTCAGGATTTCATTTTGGAGTGATTAAAATATTCTAAC
This sequence comes from Pteropus medius, assembly GCF_902729225.1. Taxonomy (NCBI): domain Eukaryota; kingdom Metazoa; phylum Chordata; class Mammalia; order Chiroptera; family Pteropodidae; genus Pteropus; species Pteropus medius. The sequence goes on along the minus strand of NW_024352787.1, from coordinate 12,574,008 downwards.
ATTAGATTGTAGTGATGGTCTGAGAATATCATAAAAACCACTGAACTGTACACTTTCAGTGGGTGAATTGTATGCTATGTGAATTATATCTCAATAAAGCCATTGTCAAATTATGGTGAGAGCTCTGAAGTCAGACTGCCTGGATTCCAATTTCAGCTCAGCTACCTAACAGCTTGTAAACCCAGGGCAAGTTATTTAACCTTATTGTTAAATTTTGCTTCATTTTACCCATTGTAAAGAGAGGGTAATAACACAAATAAAATTATGGAATAATACAGATAAAATAGTACAAATAAAAATTGAGAGTAAACATGTGTAAAGCATGTTCAACTGTGTCTGGCATATACTGCATGCTCTCTAAGTATAAGCAATTGGCAAGGCTTATAGAAACAGACTAGCAACAGCTGTTAAAGAAGAGGCAGACGTCAAGGGAGCAGATAGTGCGGATAAGTCACAGAACCAGCATCTGGGACCTGGGAATGTACACTGCATGCTGAGGGGAAGCCACCTGAATGTGTGCTCCTTACATACCTGAGGACCTACCCCTTGGGTGCTGAGAATACCAGATGCTCGGGCTATGGCCCTTAAGTCATGGGTTCCACAGTGACTCTGATGATCAGCTGGGTTTAAGAACACCCAGTATGTACCGCAGGGAGGCAACCGTGCCTAGGCCAAGCAGGCTGATCCCACTGGGTCCGACCAGAACCCCACAGCAATGGCAGTCAAGACCAGGGGCAGGGCTGATGATAACTGTGGGAGGTTCTTATGCCAGCTGAGGAAAGGGTGGAGGTGGGGGACAATGAATTATAAGTAGGTCCAGACACCTGGATCCTAAAAACATCCTTAGAAGGCCTCTGAGGTTACTAGTGGAAAACATGCAATGATCAGATTTGTCCTGCCTAAGGAGGATGAAAACATTGGAAAGATTCAAATGACAAACTAGAAAACAGAGCAGTGGTGTCTTGGTTCTTGAATGTGGATGATTGGGTCTGAATTATCCAAGAGGAAACATTCACAGAGTAGGGCTGAACATTTACACTTATATTTTTACTAAGGGTGTGTTCTTCCGTATTAAATAAGTTTCCTCATAGATTTCTTTCTGAACAATTCAAAGTAAGAATCATAGGAAAGCAAAATCACCAGACACAAGTTTATCAGGGTCTGGCCTTTAAGAAGATCAATATTCAAACTATTCCACACAAAGAATCTAGTTTCTGTCAGCACACCTAACACTTGATATCATGCGAAGGTGGTCGGCAATAAGAAACAAGCCTTTTCTTTGCAACAAATTGAGCATAATGTTCAGTTGGACTGGATTAAGTAGAGAAAAAAGGTTCAAGGTCTAGAGGGGCATCTAGCACAGAAGGTTCGAAGATGCCCCAAACGGGACTTCCTGATCTTACAAGAGGAAATATTAAAGAGGAGGAAATGACCACTGATCTAGAATCACACCTGCCCCTCATCTTCAGGACCCCTCTTTGCAGATAGCTCCCATTGAGAATAAGATGGTACTTACCTCAAAGTCAGTGTCTGACAGCCAGTTCACCCTGAAGGCTTCGGTGAGAGGATTCGAGTTGATTATTAGGGGAAACCCTGAGATCACAGGTGACAGTGATGCTGATAATTTCACAGAAAACTTGTGCACTGAAGTCTCAGGTAGAGCATTCTCTGTTACGTTGCTCGTAGCAGGTAAGTGGATTAGGTGTAGTGCCTCACTTCCTGTGGATTTTAAAAAGATGCAAAATGGCATGAACACAAAGCCTTGTGATGAGAACAGGGACTTAACAACTTGTTCTGTGGCTTTAACTTGTAGCTAGGAGCAACGATGGAACCTGGTCACTCCCCAAGAACAGATTCTCTTGCCAAGAACTGGAAATGGGAATGCGAGATCTTCTCAGAGCCAGGAAAACAACCACCACCAAACAACCATGAGCTCTGCTTCTGTCATTCCGTAAACAGGACTGCTGCTTTTCTCTTGTCTCCCTGCTTTCCTTCTCTTTTCTCCCAGTCTCTGTGAAGAGCCAGGGGAAGAGAAACATGACACCTTAGCAGATAGACACCCACTTAAAGGACCTAGTCTAGCCATGACAGTGTCTCTCTCCTACAGAGCCTGGTAGTTACAAGAGTTTCTTTTTCTTCTCTGTGTGAGTGTTTGATTTATGAGGTCATCTGAGAATTGAGTGTGCATCACCGGAATGCTCCAAAATCATGGTAGATCTCCCCAGATCCATAAGAAATCTCAAGGATAATCATCGGTTATTATTGGGTGCTACAGGTGTCATGTACAGAGTTGGTCAGTACCCTTTGGTTGATAAGCTCCTGTTTCACAGAAAAGGAAATGAGATATTCAGGGAAGGCATGCGAATTGCCTTGGACTGCATTATAGACAGGAGATTTTATAATTTAAGAGAAAGTATATTTCTTTCCAGGAAAGCCTTGGGACATTCTGCTTTCTCCTTGATGCTCTGCAAGGCTTGGCCAGTACAGAGGAGAGCAACAGGTCATGTTCTTTCATGTTTTCACAATGATGGTTACTATAGGAAGTTGAATAGTGTCCCCCCAAAAATTCACATCCTCCTCAAACCTCAGAATGTTCTTTATTTGGAAGTAGAGTCTTTGCAGATGTAATTAGTTAAGAGGACATCATTACTAGATTAGGATGGGCTCTAAACCCAATGACTGGTGTTCTTATAAGGACAGGACACAGATACACACGGAAGAATGTTATGACAGAGGCAAAAATTGAAGGGATGCAGGTACAAGCCAAGGAATGGCAAGCAACCACCAGAAGCTGTGAGGTAGCATGGAACAGATTCTCCCTCAAAGCTTCTCGCAGGAACCAACCCTGCCAACCCCTTGATTTCAGACATCTGATCTCCTAAACTGTGAGAGAATAAATGTCTGTTGTTTTAAGCCATCCCATTTGTGGTAATTTGTTACACAAGACGCAGAAACTAATACAATTACAATTTATTTGATGTTCCAAATAGGGCATAATGTAAAATTCTTTCAGTCATTTACTCCTCAAAACAATCCTCTCAGATAGATATCATGTCATTATTTTACAGATGAGTAAACCAAGCTATGTAAATACAGTAGTCCCCCTTTATCCTCAAGGATATGGCCCAAGACCCCCAGTGGATGTCTGAAACCACAGACAGTGCTAAACCCTATATATACTATCTTTTTCCTATATACACATACGTATGCTACAGTTTAATTTATAAATTAGGCGAAGTAAGAGATTACTACAACAATAATAAAATAGAACAATTATAAGAATATACTGTAATAAAGGTTATATGAATGTGGTTTCTCTCTCAAAATATCTTTCTGTACTTACCTTTTCACTTAAAAGAAGCATTTTACAGCTTCTCTTTGACATATCCAAATTACCAGCATTACTACTCTTTTGCTTTGGGGCCATAATTAAAATAAGAGTTACTTGAACACAAGCACTGGGATACCTTGAGAGATGGCTGCTAAGTAACTAACAGGAAGGGAGTCTTTACAGCATGGAAACCCTGGACAAAGGGATGATTCACATCCCAAGCAGGACAGAGAAGGAGGACTACAGATGACAAGAGATTTCATCACGCTATTCAGAACAGCATGCAATTTAAAACTAATGAATTGTTAATTTATGTAATTTTCCATTCAATATTTCAGACCGCAGTTGACCGAGGGTGACAGAAACTGTGGAAAGCAAAACCATGGATAAAGGGAGACTACGTAGTAAGTAACAAAGCCAAAATGTACACTGCTGTGCTACTTCTCAGTCAGGTCCCTGATCTTGGCCATCATTAGACACCGGAGGTAAACCGCTTGCAATGGGAGGAGGTACAGGGTGACAGTGGAAGGATCTCTCCTACTTGAAGGTATAAAGTTTCTAGAAACAAACAGGATGTGGGAAAATACTGGTTTTTTTAAGAGAATGTTTTTATTTCAAATTTGGGAGAGGGGATGCAAAGAAATAATGGAAATGTAGGAAAAATTGAAATATGAACACATTCATTGATACAAACTTTCATAAATCTAAAATTATCTTATTTAGATTAAAGACTAAAATGTATTATGCATAAGTTATTTTTGCTCGTAGAATTATCCAGTTTTATTGACAAGGATGGTACAAGGACTCAGATATCAAAATAGCTGATGTTTAGGGTGATGTGAATATGAATAGGTTTTTTAATCTATTAAAATTGACTTTAGTATTATAGCATTCTTGTGATAAAAAACCAAAAGCTATATAGTATACTTAGAGCACCTAGAGGCAAATAGTTCCCAAAAATAGCTTTTCCAAATGAGCAAAATAATCGGTCGCTTTGGTGGGTTGGATTTTTTAGGCATAAATCCCTCTTGCCCTCTTTTCCCACAAATGAAAATCCCCTGCCTCCCCCCGCAGCTGTTCATGAGCATGTTTCCTATTCTATTCAGCAGGACAAAAATAGTCATAAGCAAAATGAAAGATTGGCAATTTGTCAATTTCTCCGCCCCCTCCCACCCACCCCCAGGACTTGTTCCTCAGCCAAGAAGGAAGGAAGCCTCTGCTCATATCTAAGCAAAGATATAGCTCACTAGGTTTTTCTCAAGAATTCCTTGGAGTAAGGTGGTGCCCAGCCCAAATGAATAAACTAACACCAGTAACCACTTGTGTTTACTAAGCACCTACTCACCAGGCGTTGTGCTAGCTACTTTACTGCCTAATCTCATCCACTCTCAGCACGACGTAAGTATTGCCATAGCCATTTCACACTCCTGAGATTACATACTCAGTAAGTGGAGCAAGATGGCTCTGGGGGCTAGTAAGAAAGTGGCCCCTCAACCCAGATATTAGATTTGGGTGATGAGATCTATAAAAGGCTGCTTTTGGAAAAACATAAAGAATCGTGCTGAAATATTAGCTCAATGTGGGCTCGGGTTCGAGAGGCTTGGGAAGTTCTACTCAGGGCTTTCCACTGCCTCACTCTAAACAGGCAGATTGCTGTAGCCACCACCTCAGCGTGTCTCCTTTGGGGAACGGGAAGCTAAGGAAACTGTGCCCCCCTAATATTCCTAGCTGACAGCTCCTAGTTTGCTTTGCTGGGAGTGTATCCATTGAGCTTCTTACATTAATTATAATTTCAGTAAGCCCTGTATTTGAGAGACTAATTTCACAAAAGAACCAGCCTTCCAGCCCAAGCATCTAACTTCAAGAACAGGACTCTGCATGGCTCCATGCTTTCTCCTTACATTGACAGAACTTTTCATAGTCTTCCTTGAATGGTCATATTTCTCAGGCAGTGAGGAAGATGTTTTGGAGAGAGAAGGATATCTATCCAGTGCCCCTCAAACAATTTGTGTTGGAAACTGTCTCTTCCACGAATGGATAAAGCCGGACTGTGACCTTGGATATGCTGGCATTCTTGCTGAAGATGTTCATGTGTGTCAGGGTCATGCAACTGAATTCTAAAATTATAGTAGACACTCTGGGGAAAGGTAGCTAAGCTGGGCTCTCTTGACTCTTAATTCAATACCCAGGTTCTCCAACTTCCTTGCTACTTAAAAAAAAAATAGTAGCAGCAGTTGTAATAGCAATAATAATAATAATAATAATCAGTGGCTAGGTTCCTCACCTTAAAAATAGAGCATTAATAAGACAAAAAAGTCACAAAATGTTTAACCTATTCATTATGCAAATAAGTTTAAAGGGTGTGTCCAAAGGCATCCAACTAATCAGTGGTAGGGTGAATGTTAAGAGTCAGGGACTGGCTCTCCCTAAGATACCATGTGCTTCCCTTCCAAGGCTGGTCATCCAAACTGTCTTTGGTGGTCTGAATGCTGTAGAACAAGAAAGAGGCCTTAATGAAATTTGACTTACACATGCATCTTAATTAAGAATCAAATTAAAATTGCTTGAAGCATACACTTTGAAGAAGAAAAAGCACGCCAAAGATTTATTGTCAGTCACTGAGCCCACTGAAATATCTCACTTGTGGTTAAGATCTGGATTGATGATGGCTTCGCTTGTTAAAATGAGCAAAATCACTGCTTTGCCAGAAATGGACCAACGAAGCCTTTTCCTGGAGTGCGTGTTAGAATAATTAAGGCCTCTGCAGCTTCAGTTATAGAGGAAGAAGCTGCCAACACTGGGCCTTGGACACTAAAGGTAATGATGTAGTTTAGGGAATGAGGGCTGATGTCATCGCTCCCTCTGGGTTGCAGCTGCTCTCACTTACAGCTGTTTTCTGTATGCAGGGCAGTATTCACCTGAGACTGACAATAAATATCTCTTCATTCTCTAGTAACTAATCAAAAAGGTAGTGAAAGAAATCAGAGGAAAGTGTGAAAAGAGCAACTTCAAGTTTGACCCTTGCTTCTACTTGACCTGGGACTTTGGGCTGGTCCCCTAACTTCTCTGGGGCTCTTTGTCAACCCTATCTCTCAGGACTGTGATACTATACTAACAGTGGTCATTAAACAGGGTTCAAGTGCTAAAGAAGACTCACAGGACCCCAAAAAGAATGCTTATAAATCTACAGTTTGCTACAGAAAAGGCAGCATAGCAACAACATTAAAGATATGCCTCATAATTGAAAGCTGCCTCACAACATGAGGACTGGAGCGGCCAGGGGCCAGCTCCTGCTGTACTCTTTTTCCTAAGGGCCATGACAAAATGCTCTTGCCCAGATCAGGAGCCACTAATATACCCACTAATATCTTGAAACCAGGGAGCCCAAAATAGAGTCTGCTGGAAATGTTTATATTTTGCTGGTCATGTAGATGCCATCTTGTTACATAGCCAGCTTCCACAACAGAGCGCTCCAAGGGTCTCGCCCAGATCAAGTGCAAATCATTAATCTCACTGTTATTAATGAGCAATGCTTACAGGCTGGTACAAACCACTCCCAAACTCCCAGGACCCATGCCGGGGGCTCAGTGGACAAAACTCAGGTCAATGGGCCTAGTACCTTTTTCATATTCATGCAGATCTTCCAGCTACCATGGACCCCTTCTTTCATTAAACACTTTGGTATTTTTCATTTCCATAAGAGTAATTCCCTGGAATTCCCTGAAAAAGCTAGTTCCCTGGAGGCTTTCTCAAAATGTAGACAACTTCAGTGTACAGTTTATTTAAACATACCAAAGGGGCTTTGCTAAGTCCTCTATCTTCTGGGAATGGCACATGGTCCTTTGGTACTGATAGAGTCAGAAGATTGTTTTGTCTCAACTCTTTCCACAGGTCCAGTTGAGAGTTTTGTGTAGTTTATGTTCTTGCAGGGCCTATAGTGTCTTTGAGACACTATAGTGTCTCAAAGAGAAACTGTTTCATTTCTCTCATCTTAATAGGAGGTAGAAAGGACAGAAGCTAATTAACATGACACTATTAAGCAGGCAGAAGATCTAAATTTCTGCATTTAAGGAGTATCAGTAAAAGCGAAAAAAGAAGACCCCAAAAGAGATGATGATAAACAAAAACATTTATTGGATATCCTGTAAGCATGTGGCACTCAGGGACCACAGAGCAATAAGAGATATGAAACCTGTTATTGCAGGGCTGACATTCCAGTTGAGGAGACAGGACAGACACATACCAGATGAATTACAGTAAAGTAACTAATGCCACCTTCCACTGAGCAGTTGTTCTGTGTTAGGCACTTATTAAACCATTGGCATGCATACCATGTGCAGGCAAGAGGAGTACCAGCGTGCAGCTGGAAGAGTGCCTACTAAGAGCTAGGGCAATCTGGGAAGCCTCCATGAGGAAGGTGGGGCTTGAGTGGGGCCCTGGAAGATACATAGGAGTTAGACCAAATGATAGGATACTGGAGCTTGTTATTTTGTTTCAAATTATTATGGTGATGCCTGCTTCTCATACCTTGAATGCAGGTACTGGTATGACTGTCCCCCTTGTCCAATCCTCTGTGACCCTGATATTTGAGAGTGATGGGAAGGGTCAGGTTCTTAGACTTGAAAAAAAGATAAGAAACAGTTTGTATCACAGCAGACCTTCCAAAAAAAACAGGATTTGACCTGTAGGAGCAAAAGCATGGTCTAATCATGGTCATTTGGAGAGGGAGAGATTTGAATGTGGTTTTTATAAGAAATCTCAAATATTTCTTGCAAACCTTTGTGATTAGTTCCTTTCACACATCTGATGATAAAGTTCTAAATGATAGTGTTTAGTATGAGACATTGGGTTTTTCTAACCTCACTCTTCCCCCAATGGCAATAAACGTCACCTCTTATCTCAAATGATTATGGCTATAAAAGCCTATATTTCTGGGAAAAACCTCAAATGTTTACTTCAGTTCATCTGCTCAAGGCCTAGCTTCCTCCCACTCTCTGCTGAGTCTAAAAGCCTAAGATTAAAGAGTGTTCAATATTAAGAAACTCAGTTATTTATCTTATTAGCAGATCAAGGGGAAAATCAAATTATTATTTCTATAGATCTTGAAAAAGAATTTGATTTAAAAATCCATTTTGATTTAGAGATAAATACCCTAAATAAAAATAAAAGCTTATATAAATGTCTAATTACTATGCCATACGCCTGTAACTAATATAAAATTATATTGAATGTCAACTGTAATTGAAAAAATTTAAAAATTTAAAAATTAAAACAAGATTTTGTATTCTGCATTCTCCACTATTTTTTTAAAAAGCTATTTTCTTGAGAGAGAAAAATTGGCTTAGGTGGGAGAGGCTCTGTTCATCCCTCTGGCGACCAAATCAAAGTTGTGACAAAAAGAGCAAACAGCAAGGAAAATCACCTTGGATCTAGATGAACAAGCCCAACAATTAGGGAAAGAAATTTAAAAACACCCTGCAATGGGAGGAGGTAGGTCAGAGAGATGACGCGAGGCTGCCTGGTCCAGAGCAGCTGAGTGGGACAGAGGCCATAGCAGTGGCAGCCGGCAGCTGCAGACATCTCTTAAAGGGGCCGTATCGATGACTGGACTTGTGGTGACGGATCTGCTCGCTCTGAGCACCAGTGGCAGGACTTACAGGGGGACACTGAGTTGTTGCAGTGAGGGCCAAGGCGAGACTCTGTATAGAAGTGCCGAAGGTATCCATTGTTCCTCTGTTGAGCCCTTCCCCCTCCCAGCATGCAGATTCAGTGCCATTATAGCTGAGACATCATCAAACTGGATAACAGAGGTCACTCCACCCAGAGGATTCCCTGAAACTACGCCTCCCCCAACTCGTGGCTCCATCCAAGCCACATCCAGGTGTATCCTCAGCAAGTCAGGTGCTCCTTGCAGAGCAGTGCCAAGACAGACTGGTGGCAGCTGGCCTTGGTTTCTGGCATGACCTCTTGAGGCAACTATAAACACAGCATCTGTGGATTGCTTGCTGAATCTTAACTAGTGGCCCCAGAGGGGCACAGGCTGAGGCTAAGTTTGGCCTGTCACTGAACCCCTCTCAGGACTGTGCCATTGGACACCTACTACACAAATCCACACTAATAAGACCAAGATACTTAGGAGCTTTGCTTAGCACATAGAAACAGACATGAAAAGGCAGCCAAAATGGAAGACAAAGAAGCAGAAACCATATGAGAGAAAAGAGCAGAGAACAAGAAATAATGGAGTCATGCAATCTAATGGATGCAGAGTTCAAAACACTGGTTATAAAGATGCTCAATGAACTTCCAGGAAGTGTAGGTGAATTCAGTGAGAACTTCAACAAAGAGATTAAAAATAAATAAATAAATAAAATAAAAATGGAAATGGAAATTATAAAAAGGAGCCAGTCAGAAACGAAGAACACATTATCTGAGATGAAGAGTATATTAGATGGAATAAACAGAGTGGATAAAGAAGAGAATCGAATCACCAGCATAGAAGATGGGGAAGCCAAGGACAATCAATCAGAATGGCAAGAAAAAAGAAGCCAAGACTATAACAATAATTTAGAGAACCTATAGGACACTATTAAATGTGAAAATATCCATGTCATAGAGGTACTAGGAAGAAAAAAAAAAGACATTGAAGAGTTATTTGAAGAAATAATGATGGAAAACATCCCTAATCTGGTAAAGGAAATAGACATACAACCCCATGAAACTCAGAGAGTCCCAAAAACCAGAAATCAAAAGGGGCCCACACCAAGACACATCATAATTAAAATGCCAAAGGTTAAATATGAAGAGAGAATCTTAAAAGCAGCAAGAGAAAAGCAGTTAATTACCTACAAGAGAGCACCCATAAGACTGGCAGCTGATTTCTCAAAAAAAAACTATGCAGGACAGAAAGGTCTGGCACAAAATATTCGATGTGATGAAAACCCAGGATCTGCAACCAAGAATACTTTAACCAGCAAATCTATCATTTAGAGTTGAAGGACAGATCAAGGGCTTCGGAGACAATAAGCTAAGGGAATTTATCACCACCACGCCAGTATTACAGGAAATGTTGGAGGGACTTCTTTAAGAAGAAAAAACATGTTGACAAAACAGGAATAAAGAATGGTAATAACTATTATATTCTTATCAACAAGTACCTCAAATGGAAAAGAATTAAGTGCTCTAACCAAAAGATTGAGTGGCTGAATGGATAAGAAAATAAGATCCCTTCAGATAAAAAGACACACACAGACTAAAAGGAAGGGGATGGAAAAAGATACTGCCTTGATGGACCTAGAGGGTATTGCGCTGAATGAAATAGGTTGGATAAAGAAAGACAAATATCACATGATTTCACATACATGTGGACTCTAAAGAACAAAATCAACAACACAACAAAATGAAATAAACTCATAGATACAGAGACTGTTTAGGTGGATATTAGATGGGAGGGGGATTGGAGGGAGAAAGGCAAAGAGATTAAGAGGTACAAATGAATAGTTGCAGAAGAGACATGGAGATGTAGAGCGTAATGTGGGAAAGATGGTTAATAATGTTGTAATAAATATGTAAGGAAGAAGACAGGTACTAGATTTAGTGGGGTGATCACTTTGTGAGTTACATGGATCTCTGATCAGTATGCTATACAACTGAAACTGGTATGTTATTGTGTGCCAACTATAATTGAAAAAAAATCTCATTGAATTGTATAATGTAAATATAAGCAACTGATTGTCTATTATATTTCAATAAAGCTGGGGTGGGGGAGCTGTTTTCTTAATATATAAAACATTTTACACCAAAAAGTAGTGTCATGCTTAATGGGGAACAAAACAAGAATGTACATTCTTACCATTGGTTAATAACAGTCTAAAGGTACAGGCCCAGAAATTAATTAAGAGAAAGAAACAAGGATAGAAAATAGTTGAGGAAAAGTACAAATTTTTATTATTTTCAAACCTGTAAAATGCATGAGAATCAACTGAAAATCATTACAAATAATAAGATCATTCATTTATAGTCTTTTATACATTATGATATCAATTTAAAAATACAAGGGAAGAAAAGATTTCATTTACAAATGCAGGAAAAAAAAGGGAAAGTTAAAGAATTAGAAATAAACAGAATCAGAATGTGCAAGACCTTTATAAAGGAAATTCTAAAATATTCCTGAGGAAAACAAATGGAGACTTGAACAAGTATTTGGAACCCCGTTCTTGGATAGGAAGTCTCAGCGTCATATACAATAATGACTAACGTTTCCTAAGCATTTACTACGTACCAGACACTCCTCTAAGTATTTTACTGAAGTATAACTTATAAAAAATGTCAATTACCTCCAAATTAATCAGCAAATTTAACATGATTGAATTCCATACATTATTCATATACTACCTATTCAAAAATAAGATTTAATTTAAAAACCTCAATTTCAATAATCCAAGCTGACAGCATTAAAAAGATCATCCAAGATTCTCAAAGCTCTTAAATAAGGAAGAGGGAGTGCAAGAAGCGTAGGTCGGATTTTTGACTCTCACCAGAAGGCATTTTCTCTGCCCAAGACTAAGACAATCACCCCTCAGTACCTCATTTTTTCCACAGGATGACTCGCTAGCCTCAAGTTGCCCCCAAAAGTCTCCAGAGAAAGGCTAGAATCTCCACGAAGACTGACTTGACATACACACTGAAGGGGTTCAAAACAAGTTCTCCCCAGAATGTTCCACTTTGGCATGCAGACTACTATAGGCTAAAAATAATCAAGGCCCCAAAACTTCAGGAACAGTTTCCTTTTTTTTTTTTAACTGCCCCTTTAACTGCCTAAAGAATTTAGATAGAGGTCCTGGTCTAGGAAGACAGCTATCACCAAAGGTAACTGCAAAGAATATGGGCTAAGTGTGGTGGGCTTTGGGGGAGCTCAGCAGGGCCTGGAGATCAAAATTCTCTCTGTATCCTCTAATTGTGAGGCTCAATTGCCTGACTGCCTGTAGGTCTCGTATTCTTATGGGGCCCCCATACATACATAATTAAATTTGTTTTTCTATTCTTAATTTGTCTTATGTCGATTTAATTAATAGACCAGCCAAAAGGACCTAGGAGAGTAGAAAAATTTTCCTCCCCTACAGCACAAAGCTCTGCTAGGAAAATTATTTTTCCAACCTTGGATCTTGGAAGGACTTACAGCTCAGGCCATTTAACACAAGAGAGAAAGTAAAGTCTGCACAAACGTGGGCTAGATTGTGGCTTCTTTAGGCACCCCTGTTCTTTGGGTTACCCCTACCCGAGCCTCCCAGAGCTCCCTGTTGCTGCATCATCTCATTCATCATGACGATAAGCCCACAGTTGATCTAGGCTTCCCAGAGGCAATTTCTTCTTTGGAGACCTCATCACACAATAATATCATATAAACTGAGTAAGGCAAGCGAGATGGCAAAATGGAGTTCCTACCTGACATGGCACCCAGGAGAACCAGGAAAAGGGCTGCTCCCTGCATATTGAGAGTTGACCTCTGTGCACTCTTCTAACAAATTATCCAGGAGCTGTATCCCACCTTTTATAAGTATATTTCAGAAAAGTGTATTTCAGATGCCACTCATCTTGCCCTCCTAGTTTTGTTGCCATGCAAGAAATCAAACAGAGGCTCGGTGGTAACTAAGGGAGACTTTAAACACCACAGGACTGTTTGTTCTTTGGTTACCTGCTTCCATGACCACACGGTACTCTGTCAGCTTGGAGTCCATCTTAAAATTTCACACCTATTATGAGGACAGAGAGCCCCCCAAAAGAAGCAAAGACCAAAGAAAGAACAGAGATGATAGTAAAAGCTGGACATAAGCATATTCATCCATGATGATCTCAATCACTCTGTCACCAGGTATTTTGTCTTTCTCGGACGCAGAGGTAGGAAAGTGGGAATTTTTCTGCTGACTGAATTGATGAGTCAGACTCAGAGATGGAGCCAGACCCCTCCTCAAGGTGGCGATAGACACTGCCCTTTGACTCTACCCACCGCTGCTGCCACTCCAGCCCTCAGAGAAGTCTGTGGAGGAGTATTATTGGAGGAGTGAGGCTTCTGCCCACTGGGCAGTGATGTGGCCCATCCCTCAGAGGCAGGTGCTATGCCAAATGGTGCTTTCATGTCTCATGCAGCCCGGTGCCAGGCTACAAGGCCTGGTGAGTGACTCAGCTGGGCTTGGGTCCAGCCTCCATTCATAGAAAAAGCAATGGCAGCACAGATGGTGGTGGAGCAGTCTGCCTTGACGTGGTACAGTAAGAACAGTAGTAGATACAGTGGAAGGAAGCTGGTCTTGGACCCTCTGTCCTGCTCCTTTCACCTGAGAACTTCCCATGGTGGAAGGGGAACCCTACAGCCCAAGGTTAGTGACAGGCAGGGGTTGGGGACATAGAGCCAGATCCTCCCCATCGGGGCCATGTGCAGCGAAAGTTCCCGCAGGAGCTCTAAAGACCAGATGTGCCCCCACAAGCAAACCAGCATTTAGTCACCATTGGCCATTTAGTCAGTATGAGCCCTGGAGAGAGATAGCGATGAAAGTCAGGAAATAAGACTTAAGTCGACTCTGAGATGGAAGTTGTAAAAACTATGATGGACCACGAAAGTGACCAGTAAACAAGATATTGAGGGAGATTTAACAGAGGCAGCTGAAAACAATGACTGGAGGAAAAACAAAACCATTTCAGTTTATATGCCTCTGAATTGAGACTAAGTGAGCTGGTTATAGACCCTTCTGAGCACAAGGGAAATAAGGCTTAGAGAGGTTTTAGTGACTTGTCCCAGGTCAAGCTGCTAGTCAGTGGCCAAGCTGGGGCTCAGTGTCTCCTGTTTCCCAAACCCGGGCGGTAAGGCTGCCTTCCTTCTCCTCCCATTGCATCCAAGCCCTTGGCAGACCTCTTCTAGCCTCCACAGTGCCACCTGCAGCCTTTTCTCAGTCTCGCTGTCACCACTCTGGCTAAGGTCCTGGCCTCTGGCCTGGACTGTCTCAGTAGCATCCGATGCATCCTACAGAAAACTGTCAGCTTAATTTCCCCAAAGCACAATTTTGATCACTCTCTTGCCTGCTTAAAATAACAAGCAATACTTTTCTTAGGAAACCAGGAAGTAAGATTAAGTCTGTAGGTTTCTGTGTGAGGTAGGTTAGATGGCAAAAAGCATAGGTTTTGCTGTGTAACCTTAGGCAAATTACCTAACCTTTCAGAATCTCAGTTATGCTTCTATAAATCAGGGATAATGATTCCTGCCATGGAGGATTATTGCAAGCAGTACATAAGATAATGAAGTGAAAGAGACTGACCCATAATATGGGCTCTAGCAATACTATTTTTTTCCTAATAGGATATCTATAGGACCATGGCAAAGGCTGAAACACAGTAGGTACTCAATAAACACAGTAGGTACTCAATAAACACGGGGTGAAAAAACAGATGAATAAACAGTTGCCAAGTTACCAATTCTCACCTCTCAGTTTTTCCTGTCATATTAGTTACTGTAAATAATCCATTTCATTATGCATAATTACAGCTGAAGTGATGGCTCAGATTAAGTTATGGAAAACGTCAGAATAATTAAGCCTTTGAATTAAAGAAACTCACATCTGTTTAATTTTCAGCCCGACTGCACAGTGTTCTTCATGCTGCCGTTTCACCAGGGTAGGGCGAGTCTCCCCTTCCATCGCCTTCCTGGTCCAGAGATCCTAACGGTCATAGTCTGAAATTTGTTGTGGGCTTTCACTCCTACAGCTTCTGTTTCCAGCCCAGAGGTTGTTTCTGCCATTATGATGTTCCGTTGTCCATTTGTCAGCACCCATCTCTTTCTGAAAGCATGTGGTCCCGGCACCAAGGACCCAGCTGGGCCAGAATCACACAGAGGCTGAACAGGACACTGAGGCACTAGCTATGCCTTGATCTCTTATTACTGACCTCTAGCACCCTAGTTTCTACCGGGGCCTAGCAGGGCTGGAAACTCTAGGGAAGGCACCTCTCCAGCTTTACATAAAAGACCTGGAGAGCCTTCTCCCACATCGTGTCTGGCCCAGTGATTCAGGCCCTTAAAGTATTTAAAGGGACTTACCTGAAATCCAGCTACGGCAAATGTCTAATTTATGAGCAAAGGAGTTGTGTTCTAAACATTTGTTGACTTAGAACTTGGAATACACTTTCCTGTGGATGCGTTGTTCACAGCCTACAAACTCTTACATGATCTATTATGTACTTGAAACATTATGGACTTCAGAAGTAGAAGAGCTGCTGTGAATATTCAATTAGGTTCAGCTTCTTTAGCAGGTCCATGGGCATTGCAGGGCTGGCCAGCAAACCTGGTCACCTTTATATCTGTGGGGAAGCTCTGTTTATGGTTCCCATTTGCACAGTACTAGAACTATAGGCTTCAGGACCCCAAACCCTAGGACACAGTACCTAGGTTCCAGCATTCAAACAGCCCTACATCACAGGCGCCCCTGAGGAACAGAGCTAGGCCTACACTCACAGCGATGGCAGCCATGTGATGACACGGAGCGTCTAGTAGGAATAGAAATGAGCTCTTTCTGTGTCTGCTTTGCGGGCCTGTACTCACAGGCTCACTGCGTTAACATCGCACCCACAGCTCTCTCATGCGTCTGTCTTCAGCCAGTCTCAGCAAGCTTTTCCAGGTCAGGGAAGCTCTTATACTTCTTTGTATCCCAATTGCTTCACATGGAACACTCTACCAGATGCATAGCTAGTGCTCAAAAAATGGTGGAATTAATCAATTTACTTTATATACCCTTGCCCTGTGCCATTCTCTCCCTCCCCCAAACACTCCTCCAGTGAGAGCCCCTCAGCTCTTGTGGGAAAGGAAATAAAGAAAGTCCACAGCCCCCCTCACTTCTGGAAGCCCAGGAGCACTCACTCTGACTAGCCCTGAGGATCACGAGAGGGGCCCTCTGACACCAAGGCCCTGGAGCTGCCCTCTACCCTCCGGGTTTTTAGCTGAGACCCCTGTAGTAAAAGACAGATTAACAAGTGAAAAACAAACAGAAGTGTATTAACACACATACCTCATGTAAACATGAGAGAGACCCAGGGGAAAATGAGTAACTCCTGGGTCTTAGAACTGAGGCTTGAATGTCATCTTAATAGGGAAGGGGAGGGAATAGGAAAGAGAACGGGCCCTCAGAAGAATAGATGGGATGTGTGATAGTTGGTGACAACGTTTGTCTGGGTGTGATATCCACTAATAATCTCCTTTCCTGTGATAATGGTCAATCTTCCTTGGTTGATAAAATTCCCAGGCAGGGGATTTAGGACAATTGGGTTCTTTTTGGGAGATCTGTCTTTAGGCAGATGAAGGAATTCAGAGAAAGTGTCTCCTTGCATTTGCTGTTTTATAAGTGCCCTCAGCTCAAAATTATCAATACACTGAAGCATCATATTCTGGAGTATCATGTCTAAACTCCTACAGTTGTATTTTGGGGTGACATATTCTGCTATTTTTCAGCCCTCAGGATCCACTGGCGGGGCTCCTTCCCTGGCTTCAGGGGTGGATAAGTGAATAAGCATGGTTTCCCCAGGGGTTGACACTGAATGACTCCAGGGGACAGAACTCTGGGAGCCTAAGACGATGGTGAGCATGGGCCTGAGCTCAGTTCAAGCCTCCAAAAAACTCCAGATTATTCTTACTTTTAATAACGGCTTTACTGAGATATAATGCATATACTATACAATGCATCTACTTAAAGTTTACAGTTCAGTGAGGATTTTTTTAGTGTATTCAGAATTGTGCAACTGTCGCCATAATCAATTTTAGAACATTTTCATCACCCTGCATCCCTTAACAGTCCCATGTCCCTCCAACTCCCTCCCACAGCCCCTGGCAACGACTAATCTACTTTCTGTCTCTCTAGATTTCTCTATCTTGGACATTTCATATAAGTTGAATTATACAATATGTGGTCTTTTTGACACTTCTTTCATTTATCATAATGTTTTCATGGTTCATCCATGTTGTAGCATGAGTGAGTAATTCACTTATTTTTATTGCCAAATAATGTTATTGTATGGATATCCCACATTTAATTCATTCATTCATCAATAATAGACATTTGGGTTTTTTCCTACTTTTTGGCTATTATGAATAATACTGCCGTGAACATTGCTATGCAAGTTTTTTCATGAACATGTTTTTATGTTCTTGGATAAATACCTAGAAGTTTTGCTGGATCATACAGTAACTCTTCTAGATCATTTTTTTTCTGGGGTTGGTTTTCACACTTTTATTGGGGGCTCCAAGGGGAAGAGTCTCCTCTCTGTCAACAGAGATGCTCGTAGTCTCTTTAGCCACTCCACACTTGGGTATTGGGGGTCTTGGAGTGGCTGGCACATGGGCACATTCCCATCATCCCAGAGGGCACTGTGTAGTTTGTAGGGCGTGGCCTGGTTGATCATAGTGGCATGATTGGTGTAAGGGCTGAGTGGGGCATAATTATATCTGGGCCCTCGATGATGAAAGACACGACCAACACTGGCTCCTTGGCCCAGGCATTATTGAGAAAGGCAGCAAATCTCACTGCCATCTTGGTCTCTGTCTTGTACCCTAAAAACATTGTTAACAATAGTGGGAAGAGAGCAGCAGCAGCAGTAAATGACTAATACGTGTATGTTACTTTATATATAAAGAAAACACACTTCACTTTCCTCTGACTGGCTCCTTTTCAACTTGCACATCTTCAATTAAATGTTCTTCTTCAAAGAGTCCCTTCCTTGACCACCCGTTCCTAATCATTCTCCCTCCAAGCACTTTTGTTCCTTTCACCATGATTCTTACCACAGTTTTCACTGTGTATTTCTTTCTGTGGTCATTTTACAGCCCATCCGACTGTGAGCACCATGAAGCAGGGCCATGTCTGCTTTGTTCATGATTGTAGCCCAGAAAAGATCACAGCACCATTAACTTGTTAAAAAAATGAATGAATCAACTAAGAAATGTTGGACCTGAGCTCGAATCAGTGGAAACCCAGTCCCCAGATCCCAGAAAGAGGCTATTATGGAGATGACAGTAATAAATGAACCACCAATTGCAAGCATATGAATCAATTAAAGCCCTGTTTACATTCCTTGTGAAACGTAATTACTTAGAGTTTGAATTAAGGTCAGGCTCATTGTTTACAGCCTCTTTGCATGTCAAAAAGGGATATGAATTCCACAAGATTAAAATGGTAGGCACCTCGACAAGGGGCCTGTCCTTTCTCATCCCGATGTGAAGAGGCAGGAGATACCAGTTCCTTTCATTTTCCCTCTGTAGAATCTGGAGAAGTTAAGTGTCTTGCCCAATCAGAAGGTGGGTGAGGGCAGAGCAGTAAGTCTTTGGCCTTGGACTTAGCCTTGAACCCCACTCTCCAATTTACCTTTTTTGTGAACTGGGCAGGTCACTTAAACCCCTGACTTTGCTTCCTCTTCTGCAAAGTGGGAAAAACAGTGCCTTCTCCATTACTAAGCTGATTGTGAGAATGAAAGGGATCACCTGTGTAAAATATCTAGTCCTGGCACATCATAGCTGCTCAAAAACAGTATTCCTGCATTCCAACAAGAGTTACTGAGCACTACATCATTCCTATTATTTTATCGAGATCCGTTATTTAAGGATTGGGGGCTTTTTACTGTACCACCATCATAAACAAACAATCAAAAAGGCAGTGTTTCCCTCTAGTTAAAAATTATTATCCTTTACGAAAAGACTACAAACAAGAACCTCACTGATGAATTCTCCAGTTACTGTCATTGTTCAACCACTTTAAACCTTTTTTTGGAAGAAACTATATATTCATTACAAATAAATTATAAATTAGACTTGCCCCCCACTTACAAGCTGTGATAATCAAGTTTATAGTGACAGAAAAAGAAATATTATATCATGGAAATCAATAATAATATATCAATCATTTTATCCAGTCCTTCTAAATGCCAGACTCTTTTCTACATGTTTAATATGTGTTAACTTATTTAGTCACAACGCTATGAGACAGTTGTACTAATATTATCCCCCATTTTACTAGATGGGGAAACCAAGCCATAGAGAAGTTCGATAACTAGCCCAGGGTTAGTGATAGAGCCAGGACTCAGACCCACGCAATTGGGCTCCAGAGTCTGGATTCCAGATCACTACACTGGTAGTGCCTCTGTCTCGATTATTGGCTCATACAGAACACCCGCATACATATGTCTATACATGTGTCCTTTTAAATAGAATGGTGTCCTCTCTCCTACCACCTCTTTTCTCATATTTCTACTCCTGTATCCATTGGGAAGAAACAATGTTTGTGTGCAGGAGGGGTAAAGGGAAAGAATCTACAAAACTGAAAATTAAATCTGGTTTGTTTTTGACTTGTTCTTTCCTTTGTTTATTGTTTACTGCTATAACAAGAAGACCCACTGTCAATCACTGAGCAGGTAGGGCAGGGAGGAGTTGTTTCTCAGGAAGTAATTGAAGGGGTTTCTGGAGTCTGGGTACTCTCAGCTCTCAGAGAGAAGCAGGCTTTCTGGTGTTTTAAGCTCAGGGATCACGCTAATGGGTCATCGGCACTTGCCAATGAATCATCCAGATAGACTGTGACAAAAAGGGACAGGATGAACAAATGCTTTGTGGGCTTTGTTTGGTAGATCCCTAACCCCTAAGGATCCCTAGGCAAAGGCCTGGGAATGGGGGCTGTGAAGGCAGATGACCAAGCCAGACAGACCAGAGGCTCTGCAGCGAGGGGACCCCTAATGGCTGATCTGAGAGCCATTTGCACGTGAGGGACTCTATGGAAAAGTTGGTGTGTAGAATCACCCACAAACCTAGACAGACATCAGGCAGCAGCAAGGAGCAGAAGCTCGAGAGCCCCATGGCCCTGCCCTACCGCAGGTGGAAGTCTCCTGGGCCATGGGGCAAGGGCCAGTACTACTGGTCTAACCACACAGGTCTGGACCGTTTGGCACTTGAGAATACTTGCCAGGGTAGCCAGGTTGAAGTAAAACTGAAAAGAAGAAAAAAAATTTTATTCATTGCCTCAGTTTTAGACACCCCTCTCCAAAAAACTTCAGGGGAAAATATGTTAGCAAATACTTATCTAATTATTTATGGAAGTCAATGAATTCTCTAGGCATATGAACTTAAGAAGGAAGGGGGAGGGGGAACAGGTAAATACAGGTTTTTACTCAGGTCTCTCCTATTCCTACCCCTAACGAAGGGAGTCTGGGAAGGAACCACATGACTTTTCTTTATAGGTATTTCTGAGGCCTCCAATTTGACAGGGTCCTTTCTGCCTGAGATGTTTCCACTTTTTCTGTATTTCCTCTGACTGGAGATAAAGGCTCTGCCCCTGTATGAGGCCAGGGGGAAAGGACATGGGGAATGAAGGAGCCTGCAATCCTGGTCAAGGGCTGCCTTATCTCTGCCCTAGGCAGAAGTAAGCAGTTCCAGCAAGCTGAACACAGGGTTCTCCTAGCGTCATTGCTATGCCTGCTTAAGGATGCCTGGCTGATAAGCTTAGTTGACACACCAGTGTCCCTGAGAAATTCTAAATGATGCAAATAAGCATGAAGAAAAACATCAAGAACAATCTGAGGTTTCTATGTACCCAGGCTAGAAAACAGCTCTGCTTTCATGATCAAATCCCTGGGTTGATGACTTACACTGAGGTCTGGTTGTTAGAGCTTAGGTAGAGACCAGAGTTTCCTTGGAGAGTCTACTCTAGAATAGGGTTGGCCATGAGCCATTTGACCACAGACTTTGAAAATGTGTAGTCTGTGAGGAAGAAACTGCACCATTCTAGCCATTGTGACACCCAGAGCTGGTAGAAGTAGCCATCTCTGAGGAAGGGTCAATTCAGACCTCTTCGGGTTACAACCGAGAACGTGGTATCCATAGCAGGTAAGGTTTCAGAGAAAGATAATGAGAAGACATTTCCGTAAACAGAATCAAGAAAGACATATTAGGTGCATATTTAAATATTATAATTTGAGCACATGGCAATAACTCTTTGATTGGATTAACTGACTACACATGGTGTGCACGTGTGTACGTGCATGCACACACATGCACACACACACGAGTGTGCATGTGAGGGAATTTTCTGACAAGATATTGCACTACCAGTACGTAGGATTGGAGTGGCTATGCCAGAGAGCGCTGGTCAGAGCCTTCCCATCTTCACCTTCCTCTTGGGGAATTTGTTCTCCCACAGTGCCTAGAGGGAGGAGTCTCATTTACCCTGCTCACACCACACCCCTGGCCACAGACAACTGGATCACAATGCTCAAATAACTCAAAGGATCCCAGGCCATAGGAAGGCCATATGCTAGTTATATTTCCTCCTCTTCTTTTTTTCTCTCTCAAGACATTGACTGAAGAGACATGGCAATGGTCAAATGATGGTAGTTATGTAGACTCAAACTGGGGAAGTGTGCCAATGAGTAAGTGGAAAGGCAGAAGGAAGCGGGAGACAGGAGCAGACACACAGAGAAAAGCATAAAGGAGAAGAGTCTGAGGCCCATGAGAGGCCAGAAAAGCTTGCAATCCCAACACCTAGCTCCATTCTGAGTGGTCCAAAAAGCCTTCATTGTTAATCTCAGTGTCTGGGAGTTGCCTGTTGAATCTTTGTATCCTGACAGTACCCCATTAAACTCCAACTAGTTCTAGTAGGTGCCAGTTTTTGCAACCAAATGATCTCTAAGACAGTCTGATTGGACCAGGTGAGAGAACAGGTGTCAAAGACCTCAAAGACAAGCATATCTAAGTGAGAGTTGTTGGGATGTCTGTGATTTATTTTAAAATACTTCAGCACGATAGAGTTGGTCATATTACGTATATGCTCATTTGTTTAAGCTTTAGCTTTTACACTAAGGGCCGTCAGTTGCTCTAATGGAAAATTCTCCTCCAGGGTAGTCAGCTAGTATTTTATCAGAAAAGCCACACTCCAGAGGCAGCCACCTCAAGAGCTTTGGTGATCGAAGTCTCACTGAATACCTAAGGCTTTGTTAATTAGCATTGTGAATGTCAGAAATAGATTTTTATTGTTGAAATTAGTTCATTGTTAATAAGTATGATGTATATTAGAAATGAACTCTTCGTGGTAAAATAAAGGTATTCAAGATAGGTAGCGTGGCTAAAACATTTTAGCCACGTACCATTCTTCACTGTTTGTTCCATGAACAGTGGGATAGACAGGAGATGCATGGCCAGGTTTCCCCAGGAAGGGCTCGCCCATCGACCATGGGGAGTGTGGACAGCAAACACCTTCACCTGCCCACTCCTTCAGTGTTGGTTTTTATTGCAGAGCCTCCTTGCCTGCGGCCATCCTTCTTGAGACAAGCCTTATCCATTGACTGAGCCAAGTGGAAATAAAATCCCAGTCATTCTGACTTAATGCAAGGCAATCCCAATGGGCAGTATTCAATCTGGTGCGCAGCGTCGGGTTAGCTGAGGCCTCCTTGAACATGCATTATCATTCAGCTTTTCCCTGATTCCTTCTCACTCCTTTTAAAAAAATTTACCTTAAATTTTATTGAACTTAAATTTTTCTGAATATTATTATTTTATTAACATTCATAATATATTGTTAGCATTAAAAATCCCCTTCAAGTTGTAGACTATAAAGCTCCATCAATATGGAAATAGATAAATCCCTAATTACATCATATTCTATAAACTAGTAAGGGGAAATAAGTGTAATAAGTATAAATGAAGTTTAAAAATTATCTATACTTTTTCTGATATTCAATTATTTCAAGCTTTTTTTAGAGCAGAACTAGCTGGCCATATATGTTAATTGGTTTCATGTCATTTGCATTTGTTTCTGATGATTGTTCCTTCCCCTTCTTTTTACAGGGTTTAATCCCTAATAAACATTTTGCATCCCAAATATTATACCAGCACCTGCTCCCAGAGAATTTGATGGGTGACAAATAGGGTACAGGAAATCATTGAGGCTTACAGCACCGTATTTGCATGATGTGGCTGCCATAACAAAGCACCACAGACCAGGTGGCTTCCACAACAGATACTTACTGTCACACAATTCTGGAGGCTAGAAGTAGAAATCTAAGATCAAGATATTGGCACAGTTGGTTCCTTCCGATGGCTGTGAGGGAGGGTCTGTTCTAGGCCTCTCTCCTTTACTTGTAGGTAGCTCTCTTCTCCCTGTGTCTCTTCACATCGTCTTGCCTCCATGCCTGTCTGAATCCCAGATTCTGAGGCCTCACAGGAAGCACCATTAACACTCATTATTTCTAGCATCATTCTGTTTATGTTAATATATGAGTTCTCTAAGACAATAGAGACTTTCTCTACAGTCCTTTCTTTCTGAGCTCTCACTAGAATCTCTTTTAGCATTCATATTTCTACCAACAACCTCTTCAAAGCAATCTAGGCTTTTTCTACCATGTACTTCAAATTTATTAGCCCCTACTCTTACCCAATTCCAAAACCACTTTCACATTTTTAGGTATTTGTAATGGTTACTCCTCACTTCCTGGTACCAAAATCTGTATGAGTCAGTGTTTTCCAGAGAAACAGAACCAAGAGGAAAGAAGGGGTGGAGGAGTGGGGGGAGAGAAAGAGAGAGAGAGAGATTGAGATTTATCTTAAGATATTGGCTCACATGATTGTGGGGTTAGCAAGTCTCAAAGCCAAAAGGCATGTTGGCTGACTGGTAATTTGAGTAAGTTATTCTTGCAACTCTTGAGTCAACTGATGAGTCTAAAGGCTAGAAACTCAGGCAGAATCTCTATGTTGCAATCTGGAGTCAGAATTTCTTTCTCTGTGGGTTGGATTTCTTAGTCTTTGCTCTTAAGGCCTTCAACTGATTGGATGAGGCCCACCCACATTACAGAGGTAAACTGTTTTACTCAAAGTTTACTAATTTAAGTGTTAATCACATGTAAGAAATGCCTTCACAGTAACATCTAGACTGGTGTTTGACTGAGCAACTGGGCACCATAGCCTAGCCAAGTTGAAACATAAAATTAACCATCACTAATGGGTACCCTTAAAGGTGGGCCCTGAGGCTTGATCTTGCACTGTCCAGTGTCTCTGCATAGGTTAGGAAGCACTCTGGTCACCTGTTGCTGAGTCTCAGTGTAACAGAATCCCACCTCTGGTACGTTGTTGTCTCTACTTCAAGTGACCCTCTCAAGCAAGGCAGCAGTAAGGACTCCTAAAAGGACAGACTGCTGAGTCTCCACTGAGCTTACCAGTTTGTGTAAACTATTTGAACCTGATAATAAAAAAGTGCTTAATAAATTTCTATATGAATGACCAAATTCGGTAGAAGATTTCCTTTCTTCACAAACTGAAAAGAAAACTGTAGGAGAGTAGTTCGCCCTTATTTACCTCAATTTTCTTTCAATAGCCATCATCAACTACCAAGAACCTAAGAGCTGTACATTGTGACCAAATTGACTTAGGTCAGTTCATAATAATGGTGACATGTGGTTTTATTTTAGCTCAGGGACACTCCCATGACTCAATCCCTTATTTCATTCAGGTCTGTCTGTTCAAATGCCATCCCTTCCAAGCAGCCTTCCTTGATGAATCTAACTAAATTATCCAACGAAAACACACACACTCTCTCTCAAACACATACGCCATCATCTATTGCTATGTCCAAATCCTGCTTTATTCTTCTTATTGGCACTTATCAAGCCTGAATTATACTCAACAATTTGTATATTTGTTTTTGTTTTTCTCCTCTACCAGTATGTAAGCATTATTAGGGCAGATATCTTGCTCATTGCTGTATCCCTAGTGTATGGAAACATATTGGGCATATGTTAGAAGTTAATCATTAAATGTTGATTGAACATATGAATGGATCTATGCAAAAAAATCTACATCTGTCAGGTGGAAGCTAGGAGGCATAAAATAGGTGATTTAAAATAAGTGCCCAGCCATCAACTTTTGGTCCTATAACTCTGCCTTGCTAACCTCATCCCTTGCCATTCTTACCCTTTGCACAGCTTGATCCCCGGCCTTTCATATAAGCTCACCTCTGTTCAATTTTAATCCACATGAAACAGTTCATTTGACCAACTCATTTGTATAAGAAGTTCAGCAAATGTTGTTTCTCTGTCAAGTGATGTGTTTTGACTCATCATGGCTCAGTTGGTATGCCTCAACAGAAACACTGAAATACAGTGACAGGTTGTTAATTAAAAGGACAGGACCTGAGAAGTGGGGGTAGCTGCTAAGTAGAAAGAGTGTGCAAAATAAATTAATAATGCAAAAAACTCTGGAGGATATTTTCAGTTCACACAGAAGGACACTGTTTTCAAATGTTGCTTAAGATAAGAAACAACTACTTATCTATCAAAAAACCGATATGTCAAATACAAATTATTCTTCATTAATGAAATTCTGCTTAATTTTCTATACCAGGCAGCAGTTTGCTAATCTAGTTATAGCATATATTTACAAAAAGAAGAAGAAGAAGAAGAAGAAGAAGAAATATATCTCTAACTAAGTATCTCCTCTCAGAATTGGTTTGAATAAAGTTTTCATTTTCAGCACCCACAAAAACAATAGCAACATGTGTGACTCAATTAGTAGTAGTGGTGATGATGGTGGTGATGGTTGTGATAGGTAGTAACAGTGGTGGTGGTGATGGTAGTGATGGCGGTGGTGGTAGTGATCGTTGTCATGATGGTTGTGATGGTGGTGATGGTAATGGTGATGATAGTGGTTGTGATGGTGATGACAGTTATGGTAGTGATGGTGGTAATGGTGGTGGTAGAGTAGAAACAGCTAACACCACTAAGCCTTTCTTATGGACCACAAGCCATGAGAGATGAACTGTTGAGGATTCTCCTTCCACCAGATCTGGCTTCAGTCTTCTCTATATCTAAGTTCAGTTATTACAGAATGTGTTAGTATTGTCAGCTGTGCAGGGTTGACCTGTCAACAACAGGTCCTGGCCTTCGCTAAGTTTAGATTTAGAGAAATATTGCCATCTAGTGCTCTACAGGAGTCTTAACTCTTTAAGCTGATAAACCAGTCTCCCTCTGCCCAATCCCCTCCATACACCCAGATAAGTGATCGGGTACACCATAGGCCAAAACTGGTGGGCATTGCCCCTTACCTACAGTAGGAACCATGTAAAACCTACAGTAGAAACCATGCAAATGTCTCCAGAAATTATTTTAAATCCCTTTTCTTTTTACAAAATGTACAAAGAAAAAGAGCTAGACAGAGGCAAGGAAATAGTAATAGGAGTAAGATGTAGTAATGAGTTAACACTACGTGTAGCATATTAAACTTAGTGAGGGAAAGAAATTAAGGTAAGTTCTAGCTACGACCATGAAATAAGTGAAGGGAGTCATTGGCATGGCCTTATTTGCACTTTGAGTCACCTCCTTTCTAAACCTCTTACATCCTCCAGGCCCACTAAGCAGTTAGTCTTCCCACCCTTGCCCACCAAAACCCCTCATCTGTTCTCCCAAGTTCGTCCTCTTTGCTTTCTGTAATACCTGCTGGCTCGATCCATCAGCCACTTTGTACTCTGTATTTCTTGACCCTCCCCTATCAAGTGGAAGAGATATAGTTTTAATGGAAACTTTTGATGACTTAACAGTGATCAGCTAGTCTATAGAGTAGCAAGCCAGGCTGTAGAGTGGCGGGGGAGATGCTTTGAACAGGAAGCACTCTATAGTATCTCTCAAACCCCAGGCCTGCTCAAACTTCAACCATGATTTTGTTTTTCATGGAGAATATATCTTGATTTAGATTTATATATTCATTTGTTTAACACCAGCCTCCCCAAGTCATCTGTTAGCTCTATGGAAGCGGGAACCAGATCTGTTTTGTTCATTGCTAAATGCCCAGTGCTTAGCACGGTGCCTGACACACAGGCATATTCTGATGAATGCTGGAAAGAAAAGCTAGTACACATCTTTAGTGATATTGGTGTCAGGAGTGGAGACTGAGAAGTGTGGCATATGACACCAGGACTGTCTCATCAGACGGGACATGATATTTTGTCCAGTCTCATGATTCTCAAATTGTTCAACCTCAGAGCCCTTGCTTCATTTGAAATCTTAAGCAGGAGCCCCCTTCCCCTTTCTGAAGCGAGCCCCTTTCACTATCTCCACTGGGCTCAGCCAAGCATTTAAAAGGCTCTAGGCAGCACAGTTTGAAAACAACTGATCCAATCCCTTCATTTATAGAGGGGAAGAAAATAAAAAAAACATGAAAAGCAGAGAAATATGGAAAGGTAACAAAGGTAAGAGACAAAGGAAAAAAATATATGTCAGAGAAGGAAATTGCTTCATCATATTTCCCCATTATAGATCTTCACTGTAATTCAAACACACCATCAAGATTTGTTCTCCCTCATCCAGGAATCCACTGTGAGAAACATCCAGCCTGGCTTGGAAACAAGAGAGGCCTGGAGAGAATGTCAGGGGCCTGGTGCAGAAGATGAACCGAGCAGCCCAGGAGGTGGCTTTGCGGATCCTGATGATTAAAAGGGTGTGTACATTGCGAAAGGTCCATGCAGGAAAGGGCAACCCCGTTGAGACGTTAAGGACAAAGGCTTTTCTGTCCTTTGCCACCCATGAGGCCGTGCTTTTCTAAGCAGCTCTAATTATAAATCCCTGTCCTGCTAAAATGGGTAAACTTGGCAGCATTCGAGATCTGCCTTGTGTCTTAACTATTTCTCAGTTGGTTTAGGTTTGGCAAAATCCCAAACGCATTTTGCCAAGCACTCTTTCCCTTAATTTCTAATCCCCTGAGTGGCTTAAGGGAAATTTCATCCATATGTTTCTGAGTCATTTATTGTGAACTCATCTTTTGGTAAAAGAAATATGTTCTCAAGCCAGCACAGTTCAGAGAATAGCAAAATTTTAGGTTAAAACGGGTCATGCTTTCTTTTGGGAAGAATTTCCTGAATTTTCTGAGTACATGAAAAAGGGAAAGAGAGTAATATTTCCTGTTCTCATATCCTTTCCCTTTCTGCATGTCCTTTCGTAAGGCTTACTTGAAAGCCTTCTTCCTCTATTGTTTATGAAGCCGGTGAATACCATATTTGCATTGGGATTTAAACAAACTCTATGAATTTGTAGTTTTAGATACCAATTCTCGTTTTTAACTTATGTTGGAAAAGAAATGGTTATTGAATACATACTATATGGCAAGTGCATCTCAGCAGCCTGGTGAGATAAATATTATCCTCATGTAAAAAAGAATTTGAAACCAAAAAATATTAACTAGGAAAGGCATTTACTTAAGAAAAGGCTGTTAGAATTCAAACCTAGAGCTGTCTGACTCCCATGTTCACAGTCTTCCCACCTGTCCATGCTCATTCTCATGTACAGAGGAAAGGCCCAATACATTCTAGCTGATAGTCATCATGGAGCTAATGATGGATTCCAACCAGACTTTTTTTTTTTTTTTTTGGTAAAGTCAGCCGGGACTGGACTTGACATTACTGCAAAGTAGTTATTCTCATTTTTATTGCCTCAGGAGAGTTTGGGACCCACCTTACTCAGTGTGATAAGGTGTCATACATGGAAATTGTTGGTCTTGGAAGTGAAGTCTTTGATATTACTAATAATGGTGATGAGCCTCCAGGTATAACTAAAAGCTTGCAGGAATTACAGGTAATAAAGGAACATGTTAAACAATACCATGAAGATGCAATCAGCAAAATCAAGAATGTTGAAAATTCCAGTTTCTTCAATAAATAAATGGCAAGGGAGAAAAAAGAGAGAGGTAAACGAGGTCTGTAGATTAGAAAAGACAAGAGACATTCCAACTGAATGCAGTGTGTGAATCTCATTTGGATCCTGATTTGAGCAAATTAAGAATAAAAAGACATGGTGAGATAATGAGGGAGATTTGAGCACTGCCTGAATATTTTATATTAACAAATTACTGTTATTTTATATGTGATGTTATATGTGATGATGGTATTGTGATTGTTAGAAAAGAAAGATAGACCTTATCTCTTAGAGATACTATTGAAGTATTTACAGATAAAACAATACGATGATGCCTTTTTCTGGAGTGGGGTGGGGAGGACGGTAGGAATGAGTCGGGGGAAGCGGGTGAGGACAGATAAAAGGAGATTGGCCACATGTGAACATCTATTGGCGTTGGGAGATAGATACAAAGGATTCATTATATTAGTCAGATAAAACATTTATATGTTTAAAAGTGTCTATAATAAAATTATAATTATGATGATCAAAGTTATTCTACTTAGTTTCCCCTTATCTTTCACACTTGTAGCTTAATCTTTACAATGACTATGAGAACTGATATGAACATGCTATGGGTTTTTGTGGTAGTAGTGGTGGTTTAAAAGAAGAAAAAGGAGTATAGATGATAGAGGCTCTGTTCATCCCTCTGGCAACCAATCAAAGTTGTGACGGAAACAAGGAGCAGCAGCAAGGAAAAATCACCTGAGATCTAGATGAACAGCCATACAACTACAAAGAAATCCAAGAAATCACCCTGCAGAAGGTAGGATGCAGGGAGGACACGGGGCGCCCGGTCCCTAGCGGCTGAGTGAGATGGAGGCTGCGGCAGCAGCGGAAGCCTCTTAAAGGGGCCGTGACCGCCAACAGATTTTCGGGTGATGGACCTGCTCGCTCTGAGCACCAGTGCCCACTGGGCTGTGCACAGGGGGCACCACTGACTTACAGGGAGACATTGTCAGAGTGAGGGCCAAGGCGAGACTCGCTCTGCACAGAAGTGTCCACAGTATCCATTGTTCCCTGTTGAGCCCTCCCCGCTACCACTGAATAGCTGTAATATCATCAAACTGGATAACAGAGGTCGTTCTGCCCAGAGGATTCCCTGAAACCCCACCTACCCCAACTCAGGCCCCACCAAAGCCACATCCAGGTATATCCTCAGCGACTCAGGTGCTCTTTGCTGAGACTCACACTGGTGGAGGCAGCTGGCCTCGGTTTCTGGTGTGGCCTTTTGAGGCAACTATAAGCACAGCATCTGTAAATTGCTTGCTGAATCTTAACAGGTGGCCCCAGAGGGGTAGAGGCTTGGGCTAAATTTGGCCTGCAACTGAACCCCTCTCAGGACTGTGCCACTGGACACCTATTTCACAAATCCACATTAATAAGACCGGGAGACTTAGGAGTTTTGCTTAGTGCATAGAAACAGACATGGAAAGTCAGCTAAAATTGGAAGACAAAGAAGCAGAAACCATATGACAAAACAGAACAGAGATCCAGATATAATGGAGTCAAGTAATCAAACAGATGCAGAGTTCAAAACACTAGTTATAAAGATGCTCAATAAACTTTTGGGAAATGTAGAGAACTCTAACAAAGAGATAAAAATGGAAATGGAAATTATAAAAGGGAACCAGGCTGAAATGGAGAACACATTATCTGAGATGAGAAGTAAATTAAATAGAATAAACAAAGGAATAAACAAAGTGACTAAAGAAAAGGATCAAATGCCCTATCTAGAGGACAGGAAAGCCGATCAGGACACTCAGTCGGAATGGCAAGAAAAAGATGCCAAGACTATAAAAATAATTTAAGGAGCACATAGGACACTATTAGGCTCCAAATATTCGTCTGATTGGCATAACAGAAGAAAATCAAGATGTCGAACAGCTGTTTGAAGAAATAATGATAGAAAACATCCCTAACTTGGTGAAGGAAATGGACATAAAACCCCAGGAAGCTCAGAGAATTCCCAAAATCAGGGATCCAAAGAGACCCACACCAAGACACATCATAATTAAAATACCAAAGCTTAAATACAAAGAAAAAACATTAAAAGCAGCAAGAGGAAAGCAAATAGTTACCTACAAGGGAACACCCATAAGACTGGCAGCTGATTTCTCAAAAGAAACTATGCAGGACAGAAGGGTTTGGCACAAAATATTCGACATGATGAAGACCCAGGATATACAACCAAAAATACTTTATCCAGCAAAGCTATCATTTAGAGTTGAAGGACAGATAAAGAGCTTCCCAGACAAAAATAAGCTAAAAGAATTTATCACCACTAAGCCAGTATTACAGGAAATGTTGGAGGGATTTCTTTAAGAAGAAAAAACATGTATCAAAAACAGGAATAAAGAATGGTAACAACTACATTCCTATCAATAAGTACCTTAAATGGAAAAAAATTAAGTGCTCCAACCAAAAGATAGAGTGGCTGAAAGGATAAGGAAACAAGACCCCTACATATGAAAAGGAAGAGTATGAAAAAAGATATTGCTTTGATGGACCTAGAAGGTATTTAAGTCAGATAGAGAAAGATAAACACTATATGATTTCACTTATATGTGAAACTTAAGGAATAAAAAGAACAAACTAATCAAAAACAGACTAGTTTGAAAAAAAGAACAAATATAGTGGACAATTTGGTGACAGATAGAGGAGAAGGGGTTGGGAGGCTGGGAGAATGGGGTGAAGGGTTATAGAAGTACAAATTAGTAGCTGATGGACGGTCACGGGGATGGGGAGCATGGCATAGAGAATGCAATTAGCATTAATACATTGGCTAAATGGAGGGTCAGGGGAGGGAGGGAGCAATTGGGGGGATCATTTTACTAACTATATAGATATCTAACCAATGTACTGTATACTTGAAACTAATTAAAATTTTTTAAAAAATAGAGCTGATAAAAGAAACAAACAAAAAGAATGTGTATTGAAAATATTTTTTGGTTGTTCCACTTATATGAGAGAAGCTCTTCAGGAATCTGAACTATGCACATAGGGGATAATAAATCTAGATGAAGGAAGAAGTACAAAAAAAAGGTATTTTGGCAGTGTTTAATTTTAAAGTTATAATTAAATCATCTGCAATAAACGGGCGAGAAATGTGGGAGAAAATATAAAGAAGGAAAGAAGGAAGGAAGGGAGAGAGCAAAGGAGGGAGGGAGGAAGCAAAGAGAAATTAAAGGAAGGGAAGGAAAGCTAAGCCAATGGAGGAGGGAAGTTACAAAGAGAGGCTTGTTTCTGAAGATTCAAGTCCCCAAAGGTACAGAATTCATGTGGGTTCAAACTTGGCCTCTTCGATATCTCAATTGCAGAGCTGAACTGTAGGCTTGAGCTTGGGTGCTGGAACTCTTCGAAGGTAAAGTAGGACTTCACCTTGGCTTTTGTCCCTGACTCCATGGAGTTGCCTTTAATGTTGACATTTTAAAGCTGCTCTGAATACTCTGCACCATGAAGTACATTGGACAGTAAGAGGCAGACATACTTGTGAGATTCTTTTTTAAAAAATAAGTTCCAGATATTTTGTTTCCTGGATGAAGTTATTGAGGACACAATTTTGAGTGACCTTAAGCTGATGTTAAAGGTGAATATATGCTCCCTCTTCAGCTTCACATGGAAATGATAGTAAGACCTTTAAATTAGGTTATATGACATCACGTATTTTCTTTTGAAACTTTTTAAATGAACATTTTCTAATATATGAAATGAGCATCTGATATGAAATGTTCCCATAACATCCAACTCCAACAGTTGTAAATAACTAACTTGTTTTCTCTATGCCTTTCCTTTTCCTAGCCCTGATGAATTATTTAAAAACAAACTCCAAGCAACATTTTCATTTCATCTGTAGAACTTCTGTATACATTGCTTCTTTTCATTTCAGATTCAGGGGATTAACAAATGAGCTTCAGATTGATTTGCAGAGTAAAGAGTCCAATCAGAGACCCAGAGTCTTGTGAATTTAGAGGTAGGAGGAGATAGGGGATGGCAGTTACCAGAGACTGCGAGGAAGAAAGGCAGGGCCTTCCGAGTAAATAGAAAGAATGGCGGATTAGAAGCCCAGAGCCATGCATCAGGGCTGCAGAAGGGAGCAAGGGCTGGTTATGGAGGAGAGCAGGGAGGGCCTTGTCCTGCCACTGCAAACACCACTCAGGCAGTGTGATGTCATCACTCAGGAGCTTCCAGGGAAGGCGCTGAGCCAAGAGAGTCAAGGTCTAGGATACTAAAACTTGTTTACTTGAACTGTCAAAATATTTATTTCCACCCATTTTGATATAACCTTCCTAAACTGTATTACACACTCTTCTGCCTCCTTAAGGACAGAAGTGCAGGGAACATTTAGCCTTTTCTCGGTGATTTAAAGGCACCACCCTCAAGGTCGGTTTGTGTTGACCTCAAATATGGTCTTTCTTCCAGAGATTGAGAATTGTTTTACATATATGCTCCTAAAGCTAATGGCCACCAGAGTTTTCTATCATTTTTATTTTAATAAGTTAAGGTAAAGATGGAAGAGACCATCTTTTCTCTCCTGTTGGCTGTTCCTTTTTACAGATACCGATGTACCTGACTATAGAGCCACTTCTGGTTTGCTTCTAACTTGGTGCTTTGAACCAGGCTGTGAGGATTGTTACACCTGTGTCTCAGGTAAGAGTAAATTGACTGTGAGTGAGAATCCAAGGGGCTCAGCTCTGAGTAAAATATATGGATTGTGTGACACCCATTTTTTGTCTTTGGAGTCTCTTTGTGATTTACTTTTTAGTTATAGCTGAGTTCTGGGCAGTTAAGGCTGATGAGTACATGACATATTACTCGGTATTGCTCATAGCTGACTGACACAAGATCAAAAAAATAACCTAAAATCCAATCTTGGCATCTCCCAAAGATAAGAAAATATGGCAAGACATAGGAGATGTGCAATAAGAAGCTGGAAAACATAGACACACCATGGTCAAAACATCCTCCTAGATATCCCTGGGTTTTGGTGGGAGGGAGTTAAGAATGAAAACAGTAATTTTTTGAAGTATGTTTTATTCAAAAGAAATAGATCTAACAAAAGAGATACATAATTTACTTTAAATAAGAACACATTCACCTTCATCAAAATCAGTAAGTCTACAAGCTTAAACATGTCCATCCGATGAAGTAGATGAAAGATACTTTCCCAAAACATAATATGAACCTTTGCATACAGATAACAGAGCAAAGCCAGAGGACTTCAACTCCCCAGACATCTGCTGTAAGTCTCGGTCGCCCACAGGAAGAGCTGGTTATCTTTCCAGTTAACTTACTGACAATTCCCTTGCTCAGCAAGCAGACTCTGTGTTCGTTTATGTGTTTAATTTTTATACTTTTACTTTTTTGAATTATAGTTGAGATACAATATTATATTAGTTTTAGGTGTGTAACACAGTGATTGGACATTTATATAACTTATGAAGTGATCACCCCAATAAGTCCAGTACCCATCTGACACCATACATAGTTATTACGATACTGCTGACTAGATTCCCCATACTATACTCTACATCCTCATGACTATTTCGTAACTACCAATTTGTACTTCTTAAGCCCCTCCCCATTCGCCCATCCCCTACACTTCAATCTGACAACCATTAAAATGCTTTCTGTATCTATGAGTTTGTTTCTGTCGTTTGTTTATCCCATTCTCTAGATTACGCATATGATATTTGTCTTTCTCTGACTCATTTACTCACTTAGCACAAGACCCTCTAGGTCCATCCATGTTGTTGCAGAGGGCAGACTTCATTCTTTTTTATGGCTCAGTAATATGGCTCAGTAATACACACACACACACACACACACACACACACACACACACACCATCTCTTCTTTAACCATTCATCCACTGAGGGACACCCAAGATGCCTCCATATCTTGGCTGCTGTAAATAATGCTGCAATGAACATATGGATTCACATGTCCCTTCAAAGTAGAGTTTTGAGTTTCTTCAGATAAATACTCAGAAGTAGGATAACTGGGTCCTTCTTTGTCTCTTGTTACAGTCTTTGTTTTAAAGTTTGTTTTGTCTGGTCTAAGTATTACTACCCCAGCTTTTTTGTTTGTTTCCATTTTCATGAAATATCTTTTTTCACCTCTTTACTTTCAGTCCGAAGTGAGTCTCTTGTACGCAGCATATGTAAGGGTCCTGTTTTCTTATCCATTCAGCCACCCTATGTCTTTTGATTTGAACATTTAATCCATTTACATTCAAAGTAATTGTTGATAGATATGCAATGATTGCCATTTTATTATTAATTTTTTTTTCTTTTTTCTTCTTCTTCCTCTTAAAGAAGTCCTTCCAACATTTCCTGTAATACTGGCTTGGTGGTGATGAACTCCTTTAGCTTTTTCTTCTCTGGGAATTCATTAACTATCCTTTGATTATAAATGATAGCTTTACTGGGTAGAATAATCTTTGTTAGAGGTCCTTGCTTTTCATCACTTTGAATATTTCCTGCTAATCCCTTCTGGACTGCAAAGTTTCTCTTGAAAAATCAGCTGACAAGTCTTATGGGAGCTCCTTTGTATGTAACTAACTGCTTTTCTCTTGCTCCTTTTAAGATTCTCTCTTTTTAAACTTTGGCATTTTAATGGTGATATGCCTTGATATGAGCCTCCTTGAGTTCATCTTGTTTGGGACTTTTGTGCTTCCTGTGGTTGTATGTCTATTTCTTTCACCAGGATAGAGACGTTTTCAGTCATTATTTCTTGAAATAAGTTCTCAATCCCTTGCTCTCTCTCTTTTCCTTCTGGTACCCCCCATGATAAGAATGTTGGTACACTTGATGGTGTCTCAGGGGCCCCTTAAAGTATCTTAATTTTTTTGGATTCCTTTTTCTTATCCTGTTCTGATTGGATGTTTTCTGCTACCATATCTTCCAAATTGCTGATTTGATTCTCCGCTTCATCTAATCTACTATAAATTCCTCCTAAGGTATTCTTCATTTCAGTTATTGTAGTCTTCACTTCTGACTGGTTCTTTTTTATGTTTTCTATCTCCACTTTTATGTTTTCTAGCTCTTTGTTAAAGTTCTCACTGAGTTTGTCTACTCTTCCCCTAAGTTCATTGAGTATCCTTACAACAAGTGTTTTGAACAGCATCTGGTAGATTGCTTGTCTCCATTTTGTTTAGCTTTTTTTCTAGAGCTTTGTTTTGTTTTTCATTTGGGACATGTTTCTTTGTTTTCCCATTTGGCTGCCTACTTGTGTTTATTTCTATGTATTAGGTAGGGCTGCTATGTCTCCCGGTCTTGGTAGAGTGGCCTTATTAGGTATTCTATGGGTCTCAGTGGCACAGTCTTCCTTGGTCACCTGGGTTGGGTGCTCCAGGTATGTCCCTTGTATGGGTTGTACGTGTCCTCCTGTTGTAGCTGAGCATTGGTTGCTATTTGCTCATCAATGCAATGGTTTGATCCCTTGGGCTGATTGGTTGTGATGACTGGCTGTGACCAGTGGAGGAGCTGTTGTGCAGGGGCTGACCCTACAGAGCAAGATTCACTTTAGCAGGGCTCTAGTGTCTACCCTGTCTGCTCTTTGGGTGTGTCATCCTCAGATGTAACCCCAGGTGGTACTTTGGCTCAGACCGAAGCCAGACACTGGGCATACAGGCCAGAGCCTCCTGAACTTGCCACAGGCCAAGTTCAGCTGCAGTCTGTGCCCTGCCCAGGGCCACCTGGCATGAGTCATAAAGCAATCCTCAGATGGCTGCCATCCACGCTGAGCTTACAAGTGCCTCTAGAGGCCAAGCCACAGCCTAAGACTGGCTGCTGCTGGTGCCATGCTTGGGGCTGCTTAGCAAGAGGTATGGAGCATGCTAAGGTCAGATGCTGCTTATTTGGGTTTGTGAGGCTTTGAGAGTTTTTAGGAAAGTCCACAGTATGAGCCAAGACAGGCCGTTTATATGGAAAATCCACTGGAAGTGGCTTGGGCGGGCCTGCATCTCTGGAGGGATAGGGTCTCAGGGAATCACCTGGGTGGGGTGACCAGTGTTAGCTGTGTTGACGGAGACTCAGATATGGCAGTCACCTGCGTCTGCAAGCCGGGTGGGGGAGGGCTTAGTAAAGGAACAATGCCCTCTGCCAGCACTTCTATCTGGGAGAAAGCTGTCCCTCCAGCCCTCACCCTGAAGCCAGACAACTCATTTCTTCTCTGTGTGTCCCTGGAACATTTTGTGCTCCTGATCTAGAGCTAGAGCTCAGAGTAAGTGAGTCTGTCACCAAGTGAGTCTGTGCGCGGACCCTTTAAGAGGAAAGTCTGTGACTCTCTCAGCCCTCCATCTTACTCAGCCACAATTTCCACTGGTTTTCACAGCCAGAATTTGTGGGACTTCTCTTCCCAGCAGTGGAACTCTGAGCTGGGGATCCCAGTGTGGGGCTGGGACTCCTCGCTCCTCAGAGGGACCTCTGCAGCCTACATATTTCTCCCGATTCTCAACCACCACATATAAGTGTGGGACTAGCCTTTTTAGCATCTCCTCCCCTCTTAGGTGGCCTCTTCTGTGTGTCGCCAGTTGTAGGATTTCTGTTCAGCAAAACTTTAGACAACTCTCAATGATGGCTATTCT
This sequence comes from Pteropus medius, assembly GCF_902729225.1. NCBI lineage: Eukaryota > Metazoa > Chordata > Mammalia > Chiroptera > Pteropodidae > Pteropus > Pteropus medius. The sequence goes on along the minus strand of NW_024352787.1, from coordinate 12,536,374 downwards.
GTAGTTTAGTTGTACTTTTGATGTGGTCATGAGAGAAGGCAAGCACAGCATTTACCCACTCCACCATCATGACCCGAGACCCTGTGTTTTAGGTTTCATTTTGACCAACAAGGAGTTGTAGCTGGTGTGCTAGGAATGAGAGACATGTTAGGTAAGATGCTCATGGTGTTCTGGGGTTCCCAATTACAAGAGATTGGAATGCAGGGTGATGGCAGACAGGGGACTGGGTGTTAGGAAAGAAGGTTTTTCAAACTGCAGGGAAAAGATAGAAGACATAATATGAACTGAAGCCCCCTAACATTGCCTCTCAACCTTTACTGGGCAGCAAAATCATCTAAGGAAATTAGTTCATTGAATTGCCCTGGTTGAAGTATAATTTATATAAATTGAATGTACAGATTTAAATGTACACCATTCAAGACCTCACTTTGTGTCTTAATGAGTTTAAGAAATGAGTTTGGACAAATGCATAAACCCACACCACGATCAAGATATAGGACCTATCTGTCACCCCAGAAAGATCCCTCGTGAACTTCCCAGTCACTCACAGAGCTCTCCTTCCTACAGGCAGCCTCTGTTCTGATTCCTTTCTCCATATCTTAGTTTTGCCTGTTCTAGAACTTCATATAAGTGAATTGTATAGTAGGTACTCTTTTGTGTGTGGATTCTTTCACTCGGCATCATGATTTTGAGATCCATCAGTAGTCCTCTCCTTTTCTGTTACTGAGTAACATCTTATTATATGGATATACTACTATTTGTTCATCCATTCCCTAGGTGAGGGATATTTGGATTGTTTCCAATTTGGAGCCACTATTAATGAAGCTCCTAAACCTTTTAGTATACATATGTTTTCATTTCTCTTGGATAAAAACCTAGAAATAGTATTTTCGTAGTTAGGTAGGTATACGTTTACTTTATGAGAACCTGTCAGACCAATTTCCAAAGTGATCACATCATTTTGTTCTCCTAGTAGAAATGAATGAGAGGTCTCACTGCATTGCATCCTCATGTGGTCAAGGATTTTGTTTATTTGTTTTGTTTGGGGGGGGGTACTTAGCCATTAGCGGGTATATCATTTTGGTTTCAATTTGCATTTCCTTAATGACCATTGATGTTAAATATTTTCATGTGCTTATGAGTAATTTATATATTTTCCTTTGTGAAGTGCCTATTAAAGCTTTTTTGCCAGTTTTTTAATTGGGCTCTTTGTCTTTTTATTACTGAGTTGCAGGAATTGCTAAGATATGCTAGATACAAGTTCTGTGTCAGATATATATGTGTCAAATATTTTCTCCCAGGCTATGACTTCTTTCTTCTTTTTCTTAACAGTATCTTTTGATCAGAAGTTTTTAATTTTGATAAAGTCCATTTTGACACATTTTCTTCTTTTATAGTTATTTGGGCATCCTAAAAAAAAAAAAATCTATACATGAGCCCTGCCTAGAGATTTGGTTCAATTGGTCTGTATTGGGGCCAAGAACTGGTGCTTTTTAAAGGTTGCTCTGGTTGCTCTAGTCCCTTCCAAGGTACAACAAGGGTTGTTAACTCCAGCGCTAAAAGGAAATATGACTTGAAATATTGAGGGCTCTAAAAAATGAAGTTCTGAAAATGTAATAAGGCATAATTCAAGTGAACATTGAGGAGATACATAAAACCCACTCTATCTCAGCCCAGGGAAGGTTTCAATGAAGGGATAGAGCAAGGAGCATATAAGAAGGACAGGACAGGACAGGACAGGACAGGACAGGACAGAAGAGGCTTTAGTGCTGTTATAGCTCTGGCCTCAGACCTGTAAAACACTCAGAGAGCAAAAATGGACCTCATAAAAATTGTGTTTGGGGCAAGAAAATTAATGAGAAGGGTGATGGCCTGGAGTGCATGGGGGAACAGATGATGGAACTGCCCAGCTGCAGTTTTACTTCTGTCCCTGCCATCTGGAAGCAGACTCTCCAGTCCCAGCAAAACAAAACACAGATGGTTAAGAGGAAACAGAAGCTGAAGATAGATGGAGAGATAGTGAGGGAGCCCCAAGCAGCTATAAATGACTCCAGGTCTCCAGGCCCCATGAATTACAGCCTGGGAACTGGAAGACCTTGCTGAGGTAATTGAGGAATCACGCCATAATCTCTGAAAATCACAGAGCAAGGGAATAGTGTCAGAAAACCCAAAATGAGAAAATGCTCCAAGTTTCAAATATGGGGCTATCAGAAACTATCAGGTCACAGCAGTGTCCATATCTGCCCCAAGGATCTGCCTTGAAGACTGGGCAGCCCCAGGTAGCTCATACAAGAAGCTCATATCTGCCCTGCCCACAGAAAAACAGCTTTGTCAGCAAATCTAAGTGACAAGATTCTCCTCTCTGGGATAAATCTTATGAACATAGGCCTCACCCAGCCCTGTTTCACTACATTTTTAGCTTCTCTTTTATGAGTAATAATCTTGTCATTTATTATTTACATTTATTGAACACCTACTACATGATAGGTTAGTGTTTCTCAAATTCTAATACTCTTGAGTCTCAAGAATACATGTTTAGCCCCACAGAGATCCAAAGACCCCTTAGTTTGAAAAGCATCGTATTAAAAGTTCAGAGCTAATGAATAAAATAAACTGTGGTACATCCAAACAATGGAATTGTATTCAGCAAAAGAGCTATCAAGATAAGAAAAACATGAAGGAATCTTAAATGCATATTACTAAGTGAGAGAAGCCAGTCTGAAAAGGCTACATACTCAATGATTCCAACTATACGACAGTCTGGAAAAGACAAGACTATAGAGACAGTAAAAAGATCAGTGGTTGGCAGGAGTGCAGGGGGAAGAAAGGAGAGATGAACGGGCAGAGCGCAGAGGATTTTTAGGGCAGTGAAACTATTCTGTATGATACTATAATGGCAGATACATGTCACTGTACATTTGTCCAAAGCTGTAGAATACACAACACCAAGACTGAATCCTAAAATAAACTATGGACTTTGGATGATAATGATGTGTCAATATAGGTTCATTGACTGTAACAAATGTACCACCCTGGTGGAGGATGTTGATAGTGGGAGAGGCTGTGCATGTATGGGGCAGGAGGTATATGGGAACTCTGTACTTTCCACTTAATTTTGCTATGACCCTAAAAATGCTCTAAAAAACATATGAAGTCTATGTTTTAAAAAAAGAAAAAAAATTGAGTGGAAAATAAAATTTTTGTAGAGAATATTTAGACCCCTGAAAGTATATCCATAAACCCAGTTGAAGAAACAGTATGTGAGGTGTTTCATATGTATTATTTCTAATTCTTAAAATCGCCTGCAGGATAAATATTATTCTAATTTTAGAGATGATTCAACTGGGACAGGTTTAAGTAAGTTGACCCAAATTACATTGCTAGTAACTGGCAGGACAGGATTAAATTCAAGTCTTCCACATGAATGAAAAACCCACGCTCTTGACCATGGCACCCCGCTGCCTCCCACTGTGACCTTAGCTTACCTGTTACGCACTTACCCTGGCTTCAGTCGGAACTCATGCCTTTCTCAGCCTGGCTTTCTTTGTATGCTTCTTCCTTTACCCAACTGTCTTGCTGCCATAACCCCTGAACTACCCTCAGACCAGTCTTCAGTCTTAAGTCCAAGCCCTGCTGGCCAAATGCTTGCCAACCTCATTCTATACTAACCAGCCCCTTAATGAGCACTACTCCAACCTTTAGCTTTGGTTCTACCCTTAGCCTCACCTGCCCTAACTTACCCAGCAGCTCAGCAGCAGGAATTAGGACCCTGTACTGGTTCAAGGCCTAATGATAGCAGTTTGATCCATGAAATAGAAGAACTCATGGACCTTTCTCCTGCAACTAGAGGGGACCAAATCCTCATCACTTCCAGAAGGTGATGTTGTCCTATTGTCTAAGATCAATTATAGACCAACGCTGGATACCATCTAAGAATTTTGCTTTGCTTTGTGAAAAGGTTTATATTCCCATTTCTGGTACCTTTTGAAATGAACATGTATAATGTCAATACCGTAAGTGGTAGCTCTCAAGGAATAGAAGAAGGGTAACAGTCATCAGCTGCCTCACAAAGTACAAATGTGAGCCCAATTTTGGCATTGTCATAAGGAAAATTATTAATGAATTATTGCATCAATAATGCCTGTATCATGACTTCCTTTCTTCCCTAAGACACAGGAGTAGATGGTCCACAGTTGTCTGGGAGCCAGTTTCAGCAATGCTGTTATACTATCTGTCCAAAAATGGGTAGCAATATCTGTTACCTGTTTAAATACATTCTGGAATTTTGGATAATGCATATCTATAACATGATATTTAAACTTTTTAATGAGTTCATTTTTAGTGTAACTGCCATTCTAACTTTGTATGTGAAGTCAAGTTCATTATAAAACTGTTATTATATGAAAAAAAGGGAGGGAGACAAATGGTCAGCCACCCAGTGAGAGTTAGAATTGGTGGCCAAAACTCCAGAGTTCTTGGTGGCAGCTATTACAACTTTTCTCTATGAAGGTAAAACAATGCTTTCTGGAAGGCAAGTGCTGCTGTGCCATAGCAAAACAAGGGATCCATCTCCCAGTCCTAGCCATGGTCTACTGAGGGAACTTGGAGAGGTTGGTAAGGCTCAATGTCATTCTTATCTGAGTCAAGGCTAACACCATGAATGTCAAGGCCATTTATGATTTTATATTTGAGAGCTGAGAACATGTTCAGTCCTCAGAAGCTGTGATCCTGCCTTCTTTGCCCATGATGAGAATTACCACCAGCCACACACTGGTATACACTGGGGTACAGATCCCACAGTGTCTACCTGCTGCCCCTACAAAGAGTTCTTCAAGATCACATTTTTTTCAAAATTATTTTCCACCCATCTTTTTTGGCCCTCTTTGTGAAAAAATAAAACAAGCTTTCTAAGGCTACGAAATTATTAGAATGCTTTCAGTGCCACAGTCATGCACAGCTGCTGCCCAGTTCACTAGGCCAGTTTTTGGCAGACACGTTCCCTACTGGATTACACTTTCAGAAGCCTTATACCTACCCAAATAAGTAAGGCGTAGAAACAGACTTAGTAGCCTTCTGGACTCAGCCTAATCATTAAACAAGTTTCCTATGCTTACTAAGCAATGATTTTATTATAATTTGGCTCCATACAGAATTGTCTACAATCTAAGAATGCACTGATTAGTGAACATGAATATTCCATCTTCTTAAATTACATTTTTCAAAAAAAGTTTTTTGATAATCCTCCACTCTATAAAAAGTGAATCAGTTTCCTATTGCTACTGCTAACAATTACCACAAATGTAGCAGGTTCAACAACACAAAGTTATTACCTTAGAGTTCTGGAGGTCAGAAATCTAAAATTAAGGTGTGGGCAGGGCTGTATTTTTTCCAGTGGCTCTACAGGATAATCTATTTCCTTGCCTTTTCCAGCTTCTAGGGGCCACCTGCATTCCTTGGCTCATGGCCCCTTCCTCTGTTTTCAAAGCCAGCAATGTTACATCTTCCTGACCCATCTTTTGTTGATCATATTTCTCTCTGTGACCACAACTGGGAAAGGTTCTCTATTTTGGGGACTCATGTGATTACATTGGGCCCACTCAGATAACCCAGGACAATCTCCCCATCTCAAGATCATTAACATAATCACATCTGCAAAGTCCCTTTTCCCATATAAACTAACATGTTCACACATCCTGGGAATTAGGACATAGACATCTTTGGAGGGGCCATTATTCTGCCTACCACAATGATAAAGGGTAATCTTAATGCCAATCATACTTTAAGTGCCTCTCATAATCACAGGGTTTGTGAATTAAAGTTTATGAAATTGGTATTGTGTATCTCAATTTTTTAAGGGAAGGACCATCTTTCATGTGTTAGATTTAGCAGCATCACAGAACAAATTATTTGCCAAAGAGTATTTGCCGAAGCCTACGATATGAGATAGGACTATCTAGGGCATAGTAACACATAACCTTTTAAGGAAAAATTTTCAAGTATACGTTAATTTCACAACCCTTGTCTTGAAGACCTTGACATGCTTCTGGATTTACATATTAAAAACAAAATGGAAAAAAAAAAACTTGCAGAAGTACTTTTTTTTAACTGGTGGAAGTAAATTTCTAGGCTATAATAACTTAAAGCATGATATATTTTGAAGACCTCCCGCAAGAAAACAGCTGCCAAACATTTACACCTTTCAGGAGTCATTCACTGGATCTTTGAAGACCTGAAAAAAACGAGTTACCTCTATTACCTCTGTTCTGACTCATAGCAATAGGGACAAGGAGGGCCTCTTGATCATCACAATTGACTGTCTTCTATCCTCACCTGGTCTAAAAACCACCAGCATGGTGACCCTACAGGAGCCTGACTTTTCACAAATTCTTCTTCAAAGAGATCTAGACCAGCACTGTTCAACAGAACTTTCTTCAGTGACAGAAATGTTCTGTAATCAGCACTTTTCAATACAGTAGCCACTAGCTACTTGTGGTTTTGGAGCACTTGAAATATAGCCAGTGTGACTAACAACTGAATGTCTTATTTTGATTAATCGGTTTAAATTTCATATAAACACTCATACATAGCTAGTGGCTACCATATTGGACAGGTCACAAATACAGATCACCTGAGGAATAAGAACTTGGCCATCAGGTCACATTTTGATCCTATTGATCTCATTTAGAGGGATAAGGATCAGGCATTCCATTATACTATGCACAGGTCACTGCGAGCTCCAGCATTTCCAGAGTCTGAGAGGCTGAAACTGAGCACCAAACCTACTGATTCAACATCATATACACAGCGTCTGGAGCATCCAGAAACACGGATTTTCTCTTCTGGCCCACAGGACTACCCAGCCCCATTCAAGGCAGCAGGCTCAATGGGCAAGAATGCCCAGAAATTTGCCACAGCTCAGCCCTGCTATCTTTGGATTTCTCAGTAGAGAGTAGGAGCAAAAGGCAGAGAACATGGCCACTGCTTGGCCACTGTGCCAACTGCTGGGTAAGCTTTCTATCTAAACACCAACACCCAGATATGGTGGCCATGCTTTACTTCTCAGTTTGCATGACATTTTGTAAGTTGGAACTTCTAGCAGTTCTAGAATGAGATGCTGACAAAAAAATGAACGTATTCAAGGAGTATTCCTGGATCAACTCTTCATTCACTCTCTTCCACATGCCCAGTACCTCAATACAGTAACTGGGTTATGGATGTAATTGGTGTTATCGTAAGCTCCTCAAGGCAGAGCCTTTCACTACTATTCATGATATTGACTAATACATTTGCTAATATAGCTCATTTCCATCAGACCCGCAAGAAACCCAGGGTGGCTACAACTGTCCATATGTGCGTATGAAATGCATTTCATTCTTATAAATGCTCTCAACTGGGTTGCTTCTATACTGTAGTCCCAGTTTATGCCCCAATTTCTGAAAAGCAGAAGCTTAAAGATGACTTTTCCTCTATGCTCTGCTGCCACCATCACCAAGCAATCACTGCTCCTTACAGTTAAATTTTCCCTAAAACACCCATTTGTTCAGCTACATTTACCCCAGTTTTTGCCAGCCCCCAAATCCCTTAAAACCATTATAGGAATAACTACCAGTACAAATGTTCTGCTGACAGGCCAATTTATATATAACCTTATACCAGATCAGGTCTGTCTATAAGATTAAGTTAAACAAACTGTCTCTCTGGAGAAACCTAGCATAGATAGATATTCACCAAAATACCCCAATTCACCAACTTTATCACATACTCAAAACTCTAGGATGAATAACACTTCCTCGTCCGCTTTCTCATTGCCTACGTCACCTATTCTGATGGACTGGAGCCATAGGTCCTTCCTACCCTCAAATCCACCCCCTTCTTCCTCCTTTCCTCCTCTTGGCCACCAAACTTGATGCCCTCTCACAACTATGCATCAGAATGCCTGCTACCTTAGCAAAGTTACAAAAGGATTTCAGCCAAAAAAGCTTCAAGGATTTCAGACAAAAAAGCTTCAGTTCCCTGTGAACTAGAAGATCTGACCTAGTATCATACCTCCCACATTAATGAACTCTAAATAACAATGCCTTTCTGCCACCAGTAAATATTACGTACCAGGAGACTAAGCCTTGGAAAGGGGAAAATCATACCTCAAGATAGAGAACTTGTTAAAGGGCTGGTCTTCAAAAAGGGGCTATTCTCTCATTCCTACTGAATGTATGAGTGAACAATTAGATTCAACAAACATTTTTTGTTCACCTCTATGTGCCAAGCACTGTGCTAAGCTCTAGGGACCCCAGGACATTTTTTGTCCCACAAGAAGCTCACAAACGAGGAGAGAAAAGCAAATAAATCAGTTTTTACAATACAAGGTAATCATATCCTATAAAAGATTTAAGAGAAGGGCATCAAAGGTCATATTCCTCACAACAGGGAGGGGAGTGAGTGATAGAAAGGGGAGACACGCCAAGTGAAGTAGCGACTAGTCGGGTGGATGACAGTAAGAGGGGCCTAGATATTTCTGGCAGCAGGAGCATCATAGTTGATGGCATAAAATAGAGCAAGTACAATATGACCACCCAAAACATGAACCACCAGAGCCTGAAGTATGCAAGATAAAGTAGGAGGAAGTGGGAAGTGAGGTTTTCTGGGGAGAGGCAGCTAATTCCTGCTAAAAGGCTTGATTTTATTCTGAAGGTAACAGAAAAACCACTGAAGAACTTTTAAGCAGGGGAGAGACGTAATCAAGTTTGTGTTTCAAAATAAGGACTCAATCCACAGTGTGGAGACTGAATGGGAAGTCAAACCAGAAGGCAAGAGGGCCAGGGCAGTAGTTGTGTAGTGATCTGAGAGTGAGATGACAGTAGCTAGGGTGATGGCAGAGCAATGGAGAGAAATAGGCAGTTGTGGAAATATTAAGGTAGAAATATTAGAGGTAAAGATAGGGCGTGATGATTAAACTGTCTATGGGGAGATAAGCAAGCAGGAAGATTCAAGGAGGACATTGAGATTTCTAGTTTGGACAGTGGGAAGTTAGTGTCATTTGCTGAGACAGGGAATGAAGTTGTCCCATTACAAGGCCCGATGAGGAAGCTCACTCCTCCAAGGGCAATCCTCACTCTTATCTTACCTCGGCTTCACCTCCCGGATCCTTGGGCTTTCTTGGTTTCTTGGTTTCAGTCAAACATCAGCCTCGAGCCTTTCCCTGCCTAGCTATTTTGCTCTCTGAATGAACATCTGCCTTTATTCCATTCTTGATCTTTCCCTGCCCCTTGATGCATCCTTAGGGTAGACTCTTCTAGAAAACTCTCCATTCTAATTAACCAGCCCTGACATCTATACACTTAACTAACCTACCTACCACATGACTCAAGCTGCCTTCGTTCACTATCCCACTAGCCTTGGCCTTGCCTACCACTCCAGGCTCCACTGTAACACATCCTAGCCTGAACTCTGCCCCTTTCTGAGTCACTCAGAACCCCAAAAAATGTAAGTTGATATTAACCCTCAGCAAAATTCTAGAGTAGACTACGAAAAAGATGTCTGTGAATGCTAAGGAGGAAAGGTGATGAGAATTAGGAACTCACATAGGTTTGCTAAGAGTAAAATTGAATACTCCCCTTTTTGTATAAGCTTACTAGATTAATTAATCAGGAAAACACTGTGGACAGGAAGGCGTTTGACCAAATTTCTCATGCCCTTATAGATAAGACTGAATAGTTAAACATTGGGTGTGTTCACATTTGATTGCATAACTGTACCCAAGAGTACTAATTAATTAATTCCCCTACAGTTGCTCAGAAACTGCCATTGGTTCTGTCTTCAATGAAACTTTTATCAATGATTCGGACAATGAGAGCATATATATTAAAATATAAGAATGACATTGAGCTATATAGTTTAATAGGTGATCAAACTAGGAGGCTAAAAGATCTATATGAGGTGAAAGGATAGGTTACAACCAACAAGAAAAATAATGGGGATTCATACAATCCTTTTAAGATCAAGAAACCCATTTACAAGGATACAAAATGAATAGAACCTGAATCAACAATAGTTTATTAAAACAAATTTTAAAAACTAAAATTTTACTTGCCTTTGAGTTCTGAGTGAGCAAAGAGACCTACACATTGCTCCCAGCGTACAATGCAATCAGAGGGGGCACTCGCTGCAGACGGCATCCATAGCAAAGGAGCCAGTGTTCCCTTCTGCTCTGAACATAACCTCTGGCTTTTGTGGCATGCTTAAGAAGGACTCCGCCAATGTCACAGTGGCTGCCCCTAGAGAGAAAAATTGGTGGGAGCAAGGATATACTTTTACATACTTAAATTTAAGTATCTATTTATCTGCATTTTTTAAAAGAAAGGAAAAACTAGGAGCAGAACATCCTCACTAAGAGTACAGATTTTAGAGTTAGACAGATTGTTCAAATTTTGATTCAGCTACTTATTAGTTGTGGGAGCTGGGGCATGTCACTTAACATGACTGGACCTCGGTCATCTCTAACACTGGGAAGATAACTACTCCATAAAGTTCTCAGAGAGATAATCTAGAAGACATATCTAAACTCATTATAAACACTCCAATCATATTCAGAGCAGGACCAGGACTGAGAGCCCAGAAATGGGAAGAGAGAGCCTGCAAAGGAAAACGTGGTTGTCTTCAAGTGTTTGGGGAAAAAGGAGGAATAACTTTGTTTCATGTTGCTCTAAAAGGAGTAATTAAGACCAATAGTTAGAACTTTTATGGTGGAAATACCTTTCAATTCACCATAAGGAAGAACTGTTTTAACTTATTCCACTTGTGAAAAGTAGTGAGTGCCCCATAGCTGGAGGTATACCAGTGCAAGTTGCGTGAACACCTGCCAGAGACGATATTCAAGGGAGTCTTGCTCTGAGATCCTGGTTAGGTTGGTGGTCCGGAAACTTCGGAAGCACAAGGAGAGCTTTTCAAATGCAGGGTTCAAAGCTTGTGGGTTGGTGAACTCTGTGGGTGCTGGGAGACTGGCGTGCCTGGAGGGGGCGTGGAAGCTCTGCACTCCTTCCCACACACCTTGTCCTCTGCAACTCTCCATCTGGCTGTTCCTGAGTTACACCCTCTCATAATAAACCAGTGATCTAATGAGTTAAAAAAAATACCAAAAATATGCAGGTTTCATGTCTACACGTGGTCCTAATGAATCAGAACAGGTGTGGAGCAAGAACACATATTTTAGAAAAGTTTGCCAAAGGACTCTGACGAAAAGCCAGGTTTGGAAACCAGCGGGTTAAGACCTCTCTGCTCCCTTGAGTTTAAGAATTCATGATGTGATTCGGACTAAGTTGAATGTTGAAGAGTGAAGCTGGAGTAAATGAGAGCCAGCGTGTCTTTATAGGAAATGGGGAAGGGGAAAGGGTGTAAGTACATGAGTTATGCAGCCCTGCAACCACCTAAGCACGGCCATGATCCATCACTCACCTAGGAGATGAGTCGGATCTCTGGGGGCCCTGCTGCCCTCTGGCAAGGGGACCCTCAGGTATATGTCGACTCTCTGAAAACCACTAGGATAACTTTCCTTTGGAATTCATAGTCACAAACAATCTGTCCCCAGCAGAAACATACAACATACTGTTCTGAGAGGTCAGCTAAGTCTTAGACAAACCTGGAGACAAAGGCAGATGTCAAGATGTTATGGCCAATGAAGGGAACAGAGAAGAGGTGCAGACTTTGTTACTTTTTAATTGGAAGAAAGTGTTATTTCAGGCAGCAAGACATTTAAGAAATGCCATTAATTGTTTGTTGCTGTCACTGATAGAAGAAAGTGGATAGGCAGGAAGTGAACTTTTAAACTTAGCCATCTTCAAAAATTAAGGAGTGCCTAGGCCTAATGGGGAGCAGGTTACAGTAATAAATACCAATCAAGTCCAAGTGACAATGACAGGCACTTCCTTAGTCATTTTAACTAGTTAAGCACCTCTTAGTTATAATATTAAGATACTGACTTATTCTCAGAGCAGCATTTCCCAATGTTGTGCAGAAGAGGACACAAAGAACTCAAGAACGCAGATGAGCCACAACCATTGCATGTAGCTGGATAAATTGGTCTCCTGCAAGTTCTTTATTATTATTTTCAAAATTTATTTAGACATGCTTGCAATTAATAGAATACATACATAGCTACTTAAAAAGATTATTGAATTCACAGCAGCTTTCCATCACCACAAGCTGCACTGTTCCAATCAATGGGTACAAATACTATCATCTGGGCATGCATGAACCCTCTCCTGCTCGAAAGAGTGAAAACTAAGCTCCATAGCTTAGGAAGGGCCTATTTGTGTTCATTTTTCTCCCGTGCACTCTACAAATTGCTTTTTCTTTATTCATGTCGTGCTGGCTCTTCCAGAGTAGACAAGAAACGAGATGGGAGTGCAGAAAGAGGCTGGAGAAAAGAGCAATGATTTAGCTGCTTTCCTTTTGTGCTGTGGGGAGATCTACTTCCCACCAAGTGAAAATCTTCATATGTTTTTCCAGCACATAGAGCTCTGAGGCTGCCAACATAAGTGAAATAAAGTGTAATTTAGTTTATGTAAAAAATATATATATCTGCTATTAGAATCAAAAGAATTATTAGGAAGAGGGATTATCTGAATTATTCATTGCTTCAAAAAGTAATCACTGATTTTCTATAATGTGCAAGGTTTGTAAACTGTCCCCCAGCACTTTACAAAATAGTGGGATGCCACCACAAAAGGAACTGGGGAAGGAATGTAATGCTGCCAAAAAGATGGACACAAGAACTTATTAGCTTTTATTAAATTAGATTAAAATTTGTAAAGCTTTTTCAAATGAGGACATTCAGTGCTGGCGCCTTCCACCACAGCAGCCACTGAGGAGCAGCAGCCATGGCTCTGTGCTACCCCATAGCCATGGGCCTTGACAAGGGTCACAAGGTGACCGAGAACGTGAGCCAGCTGAGGCACAGCAGCCACCACGAGTGCCTCATTGAGCACACCAAGGTCATGCAGGACACAATCCCAGAGCTGTGTGGCTTTGCAGTTGAGGAGCACTGTGCCTAGAGCTCTCAAGGTCTCTAAGGACAAGTGGGCCCTGAAGTTCATCAAGAAAATGGTGGGGACACACATCTATGCCCAGAGGAAGAGAGGGGCTGAGCAACGCCCTTGCAGATGTGAGGAAGGCGGCAGCCTTGAAGGACTGAGCTCCCTCCGCTCTGTGTGTAATAAAGCCTTTTCACAAAAAGAAGAGAAAGGAAAAGAAATTCAGTGCTGGCAAGTTATTGAAAATGATACACCCACACCCTCTGGTAGTAGCGTAAATTGATATAATTCTTTACCAAAGCAATTTGATGGTGCATTCAAGAGCCTTAAAATGTTCAGATCCGTTGATCCAGTAACTTATGGGAATTTTGTTTTAAGGAAATAAGCCAAAGGACATTAGAAGTTATATGCAGAAATATTTTCATTGAGCACAGTTTCTAATATTGAAAACTTGGAAGCAATCAAAAGGTTTAACAGTAGAGGAATATTAAAGTAAATTATAGTAAAGCAACTCAATGAAATACTATGAAGCCATTAAAATGTCAGTAATGAAGAACTATGGACAAATGTAGAAGATAAAGTACAGAGTAAAAAAAAAGCATAATATAAAATTTTATCCATGCCATAATTGTAGTTGAATAAAAACATATTGCCTATTTTACCTACGAATAAGGACTGAACAGAAACATGAAAGAATCCAAACGGTTTTAGTTATTGTCAGGAATTCGTGCGTGAATTTTATCTGTTTTTATGGTAAAGTATATTGACATCGTTATAAAGCTTGGTACGCAACTGAATGTGTGAGCATGAGTGCAAAAAGGATTTCTACCAGCCTAACAATCTCTTCCCCTCTCCAATTATAGATTCCAGAGGCCATTATCACTAATTCCCAATCTCCTCTCAGGTAAAGGGAGAAAATTGAATTTACAGCACAAGATACTGCAGGGTTAGAGTTTTCACATAACTAAGGCACTATGTCTCCCTTTCAGTCTAGAAGGAGATGCAGAGGTGCATGATGACAAAACAGTGTCTGACACTGTTATAACTGGGAAACTGTCCTGTGTTATGTAAGCCTCAAAAAACAAACAAACAAAAAACATGAAATAGTGTTCTTTCCATAGGAGAAAACAGACTTCTACTTTCCATTGGCAAAAACAAACGTTCAGAGAGGTTATGTAGTTTGCTCAAGGTCACACAGCTAGTTGGTAGCAGAGCCAATTTTCAAACTAATTCCAAAGCCTCCTCATTCTACTCTCCACACCACTTCCAAGCAAAGTTCGGAGAAGGTGAAAGGCTCATTCTGATGACATTCAAGTCAGTTTGCATTTATGTCATCAGCCCATTTGGCCCTTGAGATTTTGGGCCAGTGTTCTCAATCCTGGTTGTATATAAGAACCATCTGGGGCTGGATTTTAAAACGTTTGATGCCTAGCATCACTCTGCCCAACTTCAAATTATACTACAAAGTGACAGTAATCAAAATGGCATGGTATTGGCAGTAAAACAAACACAGAGACCAGTGGAACAGAATCGAGAGTCCAGAAGTAAACCCGTGTTTATGTGGGCAAATAATTTTCGACAAAAAAGTCAAAAACATACAGTGGAGAAAGGAAAGCCTCTTCAATAAATGGTGCTGGGAAAATTGGAAAGCCACCTGCAAAAGAATGAAACTAGACTGTTGTCTATCACTACACACCAAAATTAACTCAAAATATATTAAAGACCTGAATATAAGACCTGAAACAAAATGCATAGAAGAAAATATAAGAACTAAACTCAAGGACCTTGGACTTAAAGAGGATTTTATGAATTTGACCTCAAAAGCAAGGGAAGTAAGAGCAAAAATAAATGAATGAGCTACATCAAACTAAAAAGCTTCTGCACAGCAAAAGAAACCATCAATAAGGTAAAGAGACAACCATCCAAATGGGAAAATATATTTGCAAGCAATGCCTCCGATAAGGGCCTAATATCCAAAATGTACGAAGAACTCAGACAACTCAATGTCAACAAAAAAACAAATGACCCAATCAAAAAATGGGCAGAGGACCTGAACAGACACTTCTCCCTAGAGGACATACAAATGGCCAACAAATATATGAAAAGATGCTCAACATAACTAGCTATTAGGGAAATGCAAATCAAAACCACAATGAGATACCATCTCACATCTGTTAGAATAGCTATAATCGACAGGACAAGCAATAACAAATATTGGCGAGGTTGCAGAGAAAAAGGAACCCTCATACTCTGCTGATGGGACTGCAAATTGGTACAGCTACTATGGAAAACTGTGGAGTTTCCTCAAAAAACTAAGAATTGACCTACCATATGATCCAGCAATCCCTCTACTGGTATTTATCCCAAAGACTTGAAAACCCATATCCGAAAAGATATTTGCACACTGATATTCATAGCAGCACTATTCACAGTGGCCAGGACATGGAAGCAACCAAAGCTACAGTAGATGATTGGCTAAAGAAGCTGTGGTACATACATGCAATAGAATATTACTCAGCCGTAATAAGAGATGAAATACTGCCATTTGCAACAACATGGATGGACCTCGAGATAATCATGCTAAGCTAAATAAGCCAGACAGAAAAAGTTGAAAATCACATGATATCACTTATAGGTGGGATATAAACCTAAAAGCAACAAATGAACAGAACAAACAAACAGATTCATGGGACATAGACAATAGACTAGTGGTTACCAGAAGGTAGTGGGGAGAGGAGAGGTAGACAGGGTAAATGGGGTCAAATATGTGGTGACAGAAAGAAATCTAACCATGGGAAGTGATCATACAGTCTAAATATATATACACCTTACTGTTAAAGTGTACAGCTGAAACTTATTGGATTTCGTTAACCAATGTCACCATAAAATTTTTTTTTATTTTTTTAAAAAGTAAACGAGTCATACATACTAACTAAAAAATATATATATGCTTGATGCCTAGACATCACCTCCAGAGATTTCAATTTAATCGGTCTTAGATGTAGCTAAGACAAGGGTATCATACAAAACTCCCCAGGTGATTTTTCATGAATAGGGCTGAGAATCACTCATTTAAGGCCCCTTGCATTTCCCACCTTAATCCTGTAGATCGTTCAGCTGGCCCCACGATTTGAGTTAGAACAGCACTCCTCTCACTCTTTTTATTTACTATTGCGGTAAAATATATGTAATGTAAAACTAACCATTTTAATCACTTTAAAATGTACAATTCAGTGGTACTGAGTACACACTCGATGTTGTGCAACCATCACCACTGTCTAGCTCCAGAACTTTTTCATCAGCCCAAACAGAAACCCAGTAAGCAGTCAGTCCCCATTCCCTCCTACCCCCAGCTTCTGGCAACCACCAATCTGCTTACTGTCTCTATGGATTAGCCTATTCCAGACATTTCATATAAATGGAATCATGCAATATGTGATCTTATTTAATTGACTTCTTTCATTTAACAATGTTTTCAAGGCTCATCTATGTTGTAGCAAGTATCAGTACTTCATTCCTTTTTATGGCTAAATAATATTCCATTACATGGATATACACTACATTTTGTGTATCCATTCATCCATTAATCAATATTTGGGTTGTTTCTATCTTTTGGCTTGCATTCACTCTTCTCTCCAAATCTGAAGTTTCTTAGGGTATACCTTTACAGAAGCAGCACTGGAGAGGGAAATTTTATAAGTTAATAATGGGGCTCTAGAGTAGGCTTGTGGTTCTCAAAGTGTGATCTCCCAGTCAGCATCATCATGCATCACCATCACCTAGCAACTTGCTAAAAATGCAAATTCTATGTCTGTGCTTCAGACCTACTAAATCAAGAACTCGGAGTAGGGCACAGCACTCTATGTTTTAACAACCCAGGTGACTCAGACACAGGTTGAAGTTTGATATTTACTGGAGTAACTGACACTGGCATGAGGTTCCAGCTCAAGGTGTTTCTGCTGCCTTCACTCAGGCCAAGTGGGCCCACACTGCACACGAACACGGTCCAGCCCTATGCTGCCTCCCTGGTGGTTCAGTAATAACACCCTGTCTGTCGGAATCCAAGATGCTAGTGTCATTGAGTTCAGCTGGTGTGTGAGACAAAGTTGATACAACACCCTCAAGTTATCACAGCTCTCTGTAATAAACAAACACATGTTGTAAGAAAACAGACTTAATTACAGAGCTGCACCCCAGCAGTTCACATTGGATTGTCTCCTACCAGTGAACTGCAATCAACATGTTCACTTCTGAAATGCTACCAGAAAACCATCAGCAGGGGCTCCACAGCAGCTTTCTGCTTCTCTTTCTTACCTGCTGAGGACCTTCACTCTTCCCGCCAGCCTGGATTCCTGCTCGGCCCTCAGTCCTGTGGGTCACATGTCACGCCTTTGCTCAAGCTGTTTCTCCTCCCACCCCTTTGCTCAAGCTGTGACACCCTCCTACTCTACTCCCCAGTTATCAAATCCCATCCATCTCTCAACCTCAGTCCAACTTCCACTTTCTCTCTGGAAAGCCTAGTGGGGCCCCCCTAGCCACTAGCCGTCTATTCCTCTTCTCCCTTATTTTTGGCACCACTTTTCTTTACTTAATCATATTGTGTGGCCATCTCCCATATGGAGTCATTTTTTTAAAAGTAGACTTTCTTTTTCAGAGTAGTTTTAGGTTTATAGCAAAACTGATCAGACAGAACAGAGATTTGCCATATACCCCTACTCTCCTCACACACACACGGCCTCCCTCATTCTTAACATCCCTCACCAGAGTGGCACATTTGTTACATTAGATGAACCCATATTGACATATCATTATTACTCAGAGTCTGCAGTTAACATTCATTATATTCATTTTTGTTGTACATTCTATAGGTTTGGACAAATGTACAGTGACACATATCCACCATTATAGTATCGTACAGAATGGTTTCACTGCCTTAAAAAGCCTCTGGGCTTCACCTATTCATCCCTCTCTCCCCTCAACCCCTGGCAACCACTGTTCTTTTTACTGTCTCTGTAGTTTTGCCTTTTCCAGAATGTCATATAGTTGGAATCATAGAGTATGTAGCCTTTTCAGATTGGCTTCTTTCATTTAGTAATATGCATTTGCGTTTTTTTCATGTCTTTTGGGGGCTTAACAGTGCATTTCCGGTCATTTTTATTACATCATTATTTTGTCCTTACTTTATAAAAATTTGATTCCCAATTATTCTATAAGCTCTGATACATATGATGCAGCGGGGGGATATGCTATTTAAAACCATAACTGTGGCTACTTTTACATATTAGGACACAAATTATCTTACAGTGAAGAAACATACAACATGAGCATGGATGAGACTTTATGGGTGAGATAAGCAAGCTCCAGGCATGGCCTGAAAGTAAAGGGGAAAATAAAAAATGAGCTAAATTCTGCTCTAAGAAAGTAACCAGAATTTGGGGATTGAGGAAGCAGTTAGCTGGGCAGACAGCAGCTCCTGGGGAAGAGCAAACCCAAGAAGATAATGGCAAGCCAGGGCCTTAAGGGAACATAGCCCACGATCCCGGTAAGGGACAGGACGTTTGGCTTTCTGCTATTGCTTGTGCTGTGCTGGGCTCCAATTCCTCCACATTGGACCAAACTTTGAGGACAAGTGGGCCCTGTACAGCAGGAGGTGACATAGGCAGAAAAACAGCAGTCACCACCAGGACCTGACAAGACTGGACAGGGGTGGCGAGCTGAGCAGGAGACCACAAGCCCTCAGGGGACTCCTCGAGCAGGGCCCAGGTCTCCCAGAAGGAAAGATGGGGCTCTGCCAATTAATATGGATACACGAGAAGAGGAGGAGTCCAAAAGCCGCACCACTTAAAGAGTCCTGCTTGTGTTACAGTGATAACCATGCAATGCCTACCACGCAGAAACAGCACAATACTATATTTGGCCTTTCTGGAACATTCTACTGTGCTAGTGGTTACAGGGTGGGGAGGCTTTGGGAGCATTTCCTGCCAGATAGTTTAAGGGGTCCAATATATTAAGGAAAAACCACAACAAAAGGAATGCGCACTGAGTATCCTATAGGTGCCATATATTCATTTTTCAAAATAGCCAAAACAGGAATTTAACTGCCTTTGACACTTTTCCAGACTAAAATTTTTGCAGCCATAATACCTGGGGAACTTTGGGTCCTCAATGATTCATTTGTCTGTGCATTAGAGTGGGTTGAAGATGCCCATCTAAGGTGAGTCTTGGCCCTGCTCCCCTGTTTGGCCTCCCCTTTGCTGAGCTGAGGTCATGAGCGCATTGGGTTTGAGGTCCTGCACAAGAGTGTGGTGGTCCAGTGCCATCCCGGCTGATGGGGGAAGGACACTACTGCTCTTCACTGACTGGCCTCATGCCTTGTTTGCCCGTCAGAGTTCACACGTTCTTGAACTCACTGCCACCCAAGATCTGGCAAAGGCTCACCTGCCAGGGACCACCATAAGGATGTTGAGTCCAACCAGTTTTCCAGAGCAACAGAGGGGCAATGGCACCAGCTCAGGAGCCTGCCTATCGGGGTGGAAGCCTGGCTAGCAATCAGGAGCCCAGCGGCCTGTTTTCCGGACTTCAGCTTACTCAGCTGCAAAATGGAGATGATCATATTACCAATCTCATGTGGTTGTTGTAAGACTTAACTGAGGCGATACGTGCAGAGGACCCAGGGCTCTTGCTGCCTCCTCATAACACACATCAGCATCTGCTCTCACCCCCTGGAGAAGTCATGGCAGTGAGAACACTGTGCCTGGGCCCTGCCTCAGTGCAATGCTTTCTGTTGGACTACGTGGTGGCTTCTTGTCATTAGCCTCTATTAACAGACAGCCAGTGGCAATTGTCACTGGTTTTACGCTGAAGAAGTTGTTGAGGACACAGTTTGCAACACTGCAGCATCCTCCTCAGAAGGACTCAAGAGAGATCCTTCTTTCCGCCTCAGCCTGGGAAGTTGCCTCTCCCGAGCACGCTGTTTTCCTCTTGTGAGCACTGTGAATGATTCACCGACCAGGTTTCTCCCCTCACACTGGCCCCAAGAGAGCCAGTAGGGCTTCGTGGCAGGTATTTTTATATAAGCCTAAATCTGGCTCCGTTTTATGACACTTGCCCTTGTTTTCCCTTTGCTGCATCATCTCCCACTTTATAACAATCATCACCACCACCACCATCACCATCTTCATCATTATCCACCGAGCACCTCCTGGGCGCCAGGCTTGTGCTGGGAACTTTACATGAATTGTCATTAATGTTTGCCGAGTTCCACCAGGAAGACATCGTTTCTAATTTAAAGATAAAAACGCAGGTGCAGGAGGATGATGGGGGTCCATCTGGGTCCCTAGGGAGGAGAGCGGGGAGAGCTGGGGTTTCAGCCATCCTGTCACACAAGCCTAACCAAAACACAATGGGAGGCATCTGTATACTGTCATAAACCCTTTAGGGAACCAAGCACAGCATAAATAAATCAATCACATTTTAAGTGATATCTCCCCTTGCTAGTTCCCTTATGTAACTGGTGTGATTATGAGCGTGGTGTTTGATGCTTCAAAGCCCCACTCTGGTCCCAAGACACCCTGACCAACAGCGCCCCGGGTGAAAAGAAGAGATCAGGAGTCAGCAAGAGCACAAGTGAATTCTGCTCCTGGTGCCAGAGACATGATTTGTTGACCTGCTTTCCTCACTCCCCTCCAGGCCCCGGAAGCAATACCAAGATCTATGGGTTTCCATCCTGTGCCATGCCACTAGTTGCTCTAGGTTAGTTTCATCGTCACATGTGGTCCTCAGCTTTCTCTGTGTGAAGTGTGGGGTCAGAGATGCTCCCACATGTCCCCGGAGGAGGTAGCATGACATAGCAGGTAAGACCCAGGCTCCAGAATCTCTTGCTGCATTTGAATTCAAGACTCTTTCTATTCCTTTGTTTCCTTATCTGTAAAATGAGTATGATAATAATACTAAAACGTCTTCATGGGGAGGTAGTAATGCACCAGTTAAGAACACAGAGCCAAACAATTTTAGTTTTAATCTGGGCTCACTCTAGCTGAATGACCCGAAGCAAGTTGTTTAACCTGAGCTCCATTCCCCATCTATAAAACGAAGATGCTGTTAGTTCAGAGAAGTACTAGGGAATAGCATAAATTAATATATAGAAAACAATTTAAACTACACTTGGCACATAGTAAGCACCCTATTAACTGTTAGCTATTACTATTACTGTACCTGCAAAGTGCTTAGAGTGACTGACAATTGATGTTAGCTATTATCCCCTCCCTGATAATTAAGACTAAACAGCAAGCAGCACTCTGGGAAACACTGGTCTTCTCCACTACATGCAAGGGCGGGGATTCACGAGCAGCTCTTTTCATGGGACACTGTGCCGATCCTCCCATCTCCTCTGGCCTCGCATAAACAAGGAGAGAGGGCTGGAAGGAGGTAAGAGGGTGAGGACAAACCATCTCAGATGCAGCTGGAGGAGGCTTTCTCAACTTCTCAGGAGAGAGCCTATCCTTTACATTTCCAAACTAAATAGACTCACAGGCTCAACACTAAGCAGTATGTAGACCAATTATCTTCAAGACCTAATGACTGAGGATGTATTTCTTATGTAAATTAACTTGAATAAATAGAGCACATTCTTCTTCCTTTTCCAAGTAACTCAGCCACCTGGAGAAAAGTCAACATCTGGTTAGGCAGGGGTGAGGCTGTTGGGGTGAGGGGAGGCAAGGGGATGACGCAGGACTACATCAGCCTTCTCTCCACCTGTTCCACACAGCTTCTTTTCTCCTCTCTGCCCACCTGAATCATTTTCCCTTACTGTCACACCTCTGGGCACGGAAAGTTACTTTGGCAAATTAGAGATTCGGTCAGAAATAGACACAGGGGCATTTATTGAGAAGAATTTCAAAGGAGAGAAAAACAAACTACAAAAACAGAAGATGGAGCAGAGCAAAAGGTTTCAAAGGCTTCAGGTAAAGAAACAAGCATGACGGAGAAAGACACAACTAGAAGAATAGGATCCAAGAATCAGGAAGCATGATTATGTTTATTATTTAACCTTTATTAAATGCTCACATGTATCATCTCATTTGATATTTGGGGAAAGGTAAATACCATGATGCTCATCATTTATAGGTGGGGAAACTGAAGCTTAGAGAGTTTTAGAGATTTGCCTGCTTGTTACTGTGCCTAGTATGAATCAGGAAAGACTGGAGAAGTTTCAGAAAAAATCCATAAAGAAAAATAAGGGATCTAAAATTCAAGGCTTTTATCAGAGGTTAAAAGTCCTAGAATTTTTTAGATAGTGAAAAGAGGGCTGCATGGAATGGAGGCCAACTTTGTACTGATGTCCCTTCCGTTTTATTCATGGGTCCTTGAGTGTCCCAGGGATGTGGCTGGGGGAACCAGCCCCAACTTCCATCCAGGAGAGAGCTCTCAGCACTGACCATCTCCCACACACACTCCCCCACAGTGAGTGATGAAAGAACAGATACAAGACCCAGTTTGAGCCGATGAGACATGAAATGTGTTTTCTGGGGTTTTCCAAGAAAGAAACACCGAAGTGCCCCCAAAAGACACTCTGTGTACACTGGGCCTGAATAAAGAAGCATGTGGCCCTGAGTGGCAAGGACTGCTGGTTGCCTTCAAATATTCATTGTCCCTTTCTTCTTGGGAATAAGAATGATTCAATATCCAGCTGTTTGAGTTGGGGGTTTTGCCATTTTCAACTGAAGCATCCTAGCAGAAACATGCTTAATAACACTCTTAAGGAGGTAACACATTAGTGCACAATATTTCAATTCCAAAGCAAGCAGTATAAGCAGAAGTGTATTTGAAGTACATCTGGGCTCCTTACAGTGGAATCATTAAACACATGAATACGGCCTGAATGATTTTTTAAGTTATTTAACATTTATTGAATCCCTACTATAGGCCCGTACTTGACATAAATTCCTGCAATAGTATTGAATAACAGAAATTATTATACCATCTCACAAACGAAAAGATCAAACCCAGAAGTTTAAATAAGTTGCCCAAGGTCATATAACCATTAAAGACACAGCTAAGACTGGAACTCAGGCTTGCAAGGATCCTGCACCCATGATTTTTGCACCACGCAGAGCCCTAGCCACAGTGTCCTGCTAGTCTGAATGCTTTGCAACTGTTTTTTTATCTTTGCCTTTGGAAACCTCACAGCTCAGGCAATTTTGAAGAACATTCGTATCAGCCTCACCAAAAAGAAGGACCTGTACTTGAGTGACCATCATATCTTCCTGGTCAGAGATATGATTGTCCCCTCTCTTTCTTGCCCTATCTTGCCCCTTCTCATTCTCTGGTTTTCTCAGAGGAATGATACATTTGAACACTTTGACTATTTCTTCCTCTTTGGGACTGGACAGAGTGTTGAGAGCACATGTTCTAGATATTGGATCAGGCTCATTGGCTGTCTCACTAGTGTGTGTTCTACTCTTCAGCCCAATGTTTGACTTTCATTTAAGATTTCACTTTCACTTAAGATTTAGAGTTGGACGTTACGCTCCAAAATGACCTTCGCCCCAGCTGATGGGTGCTTATATAGTGCATCCAAATTGAACGTACCTGATATCCAATTCACACTGGGTTTTGGGGCCCTATTTTTTGCTTATAAATGGACGCACTGATGCGTTCTGTTTAACATTTATTGAAGTTTAAGCATGTCATATTCATTTGAAAATGTTGACTCTAAGTTTCAAGTCATGTGAGATGTACTACCTGTGACTCTACGCTATTTAGAAATGGTCTTCTTTTAAATATTTTTAAATATTTCAAAGTAAAAAAAAAGACAAATAAAATAAAATTTATTTCTCTTGGCCAAATTACCATATTTCTTAAAGTCATCGCTACTTCATAATCTTGAAATGAGGTTATATCAGTGACAGCGGTACATAAAGAAATATATAAATATCAGTCATTAATGTTTCTTAGAATTCTAATGACATCTTGTCTTCCAGATAAGTCAGAGTCTCAAGCTTTTCTATACATAAGTTACCAAAGCATGATTTATCATGGACCTCTCACTATAATAAACATTATTGAAGCAAGTTTCCCAAATATACCAATTCTCTGGAGTGTTTACCACTACCACGATCCACTAAAGAGCTTCACCAGTACCAAATAAAAGAAGCATCCAGGAAATAGGTATTTCCCAATAAGCAATTTAAAATGTAGATATTCTGTCTTAAATAGAACATGCCCATATAACATGTAGCAGAACACTCTTAAAATAGTATATGTTCAGGAGAATGAGAAGATAAGCCACAGACTAGGAGAAAATATTTGCAAAAGACATATCTGATAAAGGACTGTTATTCAAAATATACAAAGAACTTTTAAAACTCAGCAATAAGAAATCGAACAATCCAATCTCAGAAATGGGCAAAAGATATTAACAGTTATCTTACCAAAAAAGATATACAGATGGCAAACGAGCATATGATAAAATGCTCGATGTCACATGTTTTTAGGGAATTGCAAATTAAAACGACAATTAGATACCACTACATCTCTGTTAGAATAGCCAAAATCCAGAACACTGAAATCCCCAAATGCTGGTGAGGATGTGGAACAACAGGAATTCTCATTCATTGTGGTGGGAATGCAAAGTGGTACAGCCACTTTGGAAGACAGTTTGGCAGTTTCTTACAAAACTAAATATACTCTTACCATATGCTCCAGCAATCGTGCTCCTTGGTATTTACCCAAATATCAAGTTGAAAACTTATGTCCACACAAAAACCTGCACACTGATGTTTATAGCAGTTTTATTCATAATTGCCAAAACTTGGAAGCAACCAAAATGTTATTCAGTAGTTGAATGGATAAATAAACTGTGGTATATCTAGTCGATGGAATAGTATTCAGCACTAAAAAATGAACTATCAAGCCGTGAAAAGATGTGGAAGAAACTTAAATGCATATTATTAAGTAAAAGAAGCAAATTTGAAATGGCTACATATTATATGATTCCAACTATATAACATTGTGGAAAAGGCAAAAGTAGAGACATGATAAAAAGATCAGTGGTTGCCAGGGGCTGAGGGGAAGAGGAGATGAATAGGCAGAGCACAAAGGATTTTTAAGGCAGTGAAATTATTCTGTATGATAGTATAATGAAGGATACATGTCATCATACATTTATCTAAACCCACAGAATGTACGAGAGTGAACCATAAAGTATAGACTTTGGGTGATGATTGTGTGCCAATATAGATTCATCGATTATAATAAAGGTACCACTCCGGGGAGGCATATCGATAATGGGCAGGGTGTGTATATATGAGGGCAGGAAATATATGAGAACTCTGTATTTTGTACTCAATTTTGTTGTTGACCCAAAAGCTCTAAAATGGTGGTCCCCAACCTTTTTGGCACCAGGGACTGGTGCTCCTAGGAGAATCTAATGCCTGATGATCTGAGGTGGAGCTGAGGTGGTGATGTTAGTGCTGGGGAGTGGCTGCAAATACAGATGAAGCTTCACTCGCTCATCAGCCACTCACCTCCTGCTGTGTAGTCAGGTTCCTAACAGGCCACGGACTGGTACCGGTCCGTGTACTGGGGGTTGGGGACCCCTGCTCTAAAATATAAAGTTTTATTTTAAAAAATAGTATATGCTCAATAAACTCAATTTAATTGAAATAATTTAACTACTTAATTGTAGGTACAATAATAAGTTGTACATATGACAGCCCTAAACCTCTATGCATTTGGTTAAGATGGTTACTACTCTAAGACCTTAAAAGCAATTATATGCAATTCAACTCTTATATTCTGCCCATGGAAAACATCAGGGCCCATTTTACACCATCAGGCCAAATAATCAACCACAACCAAATCAATTTTGTCAGGTATAGCAACAGCTCAACCAAAGCCAAATCCAACTAGAGATGCCATCTTATGCCTCTGTTGACCAAAGGTCACTGTCTTCAATCCAATGCCAACAGGAGTCCCCAAACTGGGGTGCAGAAAAAGGAGATTTTTTTCAGTTGAATAGTTTGCAAACCATGGTATCACAGCCTTAGGAGAAAACTGAAAATGCACTTCCCCAAGACAAGGGGGAGGCCCCACTTATATAGAGAAAGTGCCTACCCTAGTCTTGACTGGTCCATTTTTATACAAATGAGGAACCCAAATTTGCACAGTTTGATTGGTCCAAATAGCACTGTCCTGATTGGTCAGAATCCCGCATTCTGATTGGGCTTTATGGAGCCACTCTGATTGGTCAATAAAGATGCAAATGAGGATATAACGGCACAGCTTCAATTGGACTGGGCAGGTCTCAACACATTGGTTAAAATACGATTCCAGGAACGCCTTTATAAAGTTCAATTCAGACAGCAAGAACATAGTGCAGGAGGCTGAGTAGCCTTGGCTATGGCTTTTGCATGAAATGCAGCATACATGAGAGGCCCTCTGTAAACAACAGTTGCTGGACTCTGATTATAAATTTGGAACCAGTTAACCAGGAGGAGTCCTTTTTGACAGCTATATTCCTTCTCCGGGTTAACATTTCCATTATCCTATAGAGGCTTTTCTGAAAAGCAGAGTAGTGCATTTCCACTGGACACAGTCATGGAAATAGACCAAGAAGTTTCTGTAACCCTGGAAACAAAGCCAGACATATCATTTCAGTCTAAAAGGGAGAGTCCAAACAGCCCAAATGCTATCAAACACTGTCTTTAATGCCACACACGTAGTCTTCACACTACACACAGGATTTGTGAGAAGTGGCAGGAAAGTCCATATGAAAAGATCAGTACTTCTGGTCTGCAATTAAAGAAATAAGTGTGGGAGGATGTTTTATGCAAATTATTTCTCTTCTGAAGCTTAGAAAGATATTTTGTTGCTGGTCAGAAAGGCTTTTACAACTACTTCAGCTAAAAGACTAAAAGAAAACAACCCCACAGGGAAAATCATTTTACTGTGCCTCAAGAATTCTGAGGAAGTTCATGACCATAAACATGAACGTCTACTCAAATAGCTCACACATCGCGATATACATTGAAGTTTGGCGGTTCATATTTAAAAGAAAAATAAGCATATAGTCCATTTCCCTATTCAAAACTTTACTAAGATGCAAACTTACAATTTGGGGTTCTTTGAAAGGACCTGAAAGGCATTTAGTCCAACCTGTCACCCAATGCAGGAATCTCTTCTAAAGCGCATTTAATAAACTATATTGCTGCCTCTGCTTAGAGGAGAATTTGCTGTTCTCTAAAACTCCCCATTCTACTGTTTGGATGTTCTTGCTTATCGTTAGAAAAATCTGACTCCATCTAACTCCCAGACACTGGGCTACACCCTCCCCCTAGAATCAGAGAATAAGAATGATCCCTCTTCCTGGCTCTAGTCTTTACTAGCTATGTGACCTTCAGCAAGTTACTGAATTTCCTTGCGCCTCAGCTGCATCCATTGAAATAGAAATGGTAATAGCACCTACCTTCTAGGAAAAAATATTAGCACACTGGTTATGATTAGCACCCCACAATTATTAGCTATTATTATAATTAGCGACTGTTCAACAACCTTTCCAATAACTATGAAATGGTGATTCCATTATTAGGCTTGCAAGGAATAGAGACATTCTCAGATTACCTTAGTCAGTGATTATCAGCCTTTCTGTGGAATGCTGGATTTGGGGGCCACACTTGAAGGATTTAAATGGCATCCATAGTTATCCTGGGATTCACACAGATCCCTTCTGCATCATTACTGTTTGGATGTGACTTTAGCACCTCGACAGACCCTCAGAAGGCCAAGTTTTCACATGTTCTCATTTCTTTGGCACCAGCTTGCCATCAGGTTTTACCTTTGACCCCTGACCTCTGACCTGCAGCAGTCTGGACTCTGACTGTGCACCTCTTCACATGGTGCTCGGTTTTTCAATGTCGCCTTCTGGAATTGCATAACAACAGACATGCTAAAAAAATTTTTACATGTTGCCAAATTTGCGAGAACACTTGGAAAGAGTTTGAGGCAATGCAGTAAACCACCACATATCAATTAAGAAGCACTGTCTTAAATAATGGGGTTTATTTGGAGGCTACCCTAGCAAATAGAAGTGTCCAGAATCACTAGCTCAAAGCCAGATCTCAGGAGACTAGCGCTCAGTACAGGAGCTAGAAGGTTGCTTAGGATACAATGTGGCTCTAACAACTGGATTATAACAGTAAATAAAATTGCCATCTGTTGAGCTCTTAATATGGGCCAGGCACTATGTCAAGCATTTTACAAGTGTTAGTTATCTTTTTTTAAAAACCTGTTTAATTGTGGAATAAAATACTCTTAAAGTGTTTAAAACAAATGTACAGTATAATGAACAATCACAAAGCAAATACTTGTATATAACTGCCTCCTTGGTCAAGAAATAGAATGCCTCCAAGCACTCCCAAAACCCCCTGCCCCAGGTATCCCCTTCTGGTCCCAGAACCCTCCCCTCCCCCAGAAGCAACCACTATTCTGACTTTTGTAATAATCACTTTCTTGCCTTTCTTTATAGTTTGCTCCACAATATATTATGTATAGTTTAGTTTTGACTATTTTTGAATTTTAAAATAAAGTCATATGCTATATATTATTTCTTTTGCTGAATATTGTTTATAAGATTCATTCATGTTGTTCCCTATAGCATAGTTCATTCATTTTCAGTGCTGTATTGTACTCTACTGTGTGAATATATCACAATCTCTTTATCCATTCTATAACTGATGGATATTTGCATTTTTCTAGCATGAGGCCATGAACAATAAAGTTAGGAATATGTTTCTATATATTCCAGTGTACATGAGAAATTTCTCTTAGATACTTATATCTAAGAACAGAATCACTGGGTTGTGGAATGTGCATGTTTTCAGTTTTACTAGGCAATACAAAAGTGTTTTCCAAAATGGTTATACTAATCTACATTCTCATCAGCATATAGATTTCCTATTGCTCCCCATCCTCACCAACACCTGGTATTATCGGATTTTTAAAATCTTTCCAATCTGATGTGTGTATAATATTTTATTGTAGTTTTAGTGCCTGTTTTTTTAACTTTTAGTTTTAATGCATTGACTCATACTGCATGCATTTATCTCAGTCTTGCTGCTTTTGCTCGGTATTACATTTATAAGATTCACCTATGTTGCGTGTGGAATCTCACTGTATTTCCCTTATTATTAGTGAACTTGATCACATTTTCATATATTTTTGGCCCTGTTCATAACCTCTTTTGGTAAGTGCTTATTCAAGTCTTTTGCTTGTTTTTTTAAATTAGGTTGGCTGTCTTTTTATTATTGATTTGTAGAAGATTCTTTTCAACTTTTAATTCTGGATACTAATTCTCTAGTGGTTTTGTGTTGCAAATATCTTCTCCCATTCTCATGTGCCTCTCTTTAGTTCTCACAGCAATCCGAAGAAATAAATATTGTGGTGTCTTATTTTACAGTTGAGGAAACACAACAGAGCCTTAGAAAAGTTTAGCGACTTGTTCGAGGTCATCCAGCTATCAGCATCAGAGCTGGGAAATCAAACCAAAATCTGCTCAGCATGCAAGACTGGAATGTGCATGTTTTCAGTTTTATTCACTTGCCCACACTCAGAGTCAGGGCCCATCAGTCCCCCTCAAGTGTTCTACGGCCCTTCGACCACTTCTCCTGCCCCAGCTTCTCTCTTTCCTCCTTTCTTCCTCATGACTCTGGCTTACTCATGATTTCCACTTTCTGCCTTTTTGTATGACCTTTCTCATGTCCCCAGTTCTAAATGTTGTCACTCACTTGGGTTCTTCTTCAAAGTCCCTGAAAG
Organism: Pteropus medius; assembly: GCF_902729225.1. Classification (NCBI taxonomy): domain Eukaryota; kingdom Metazoa; phylum Chordata; class Mammalia; order Chiroptera; family Pteropodidae; genus Pteropus; species Pteropus medius. The sequence continues at coordinate 12,506,537 of NW_024352787.1, read as the reverse complement.
AGGTCTCATCAGCTCCATATGGCACGATCTCCTTCACAGTCCATATCATGGCCATGACTCAGGTGCTCTCCCAGCCTAATTGGCTGTGGCCATGGTGGTAGAGTCACACAGCTCAGATGGAGCTGGGGGCATAGTGGCTGCTCTCCAAAGCAGTTATTTCCTCTGGTTCTTCACTTTGCTAATCATCACCTGCTCCTTTGACATCTCAGCATCCTACTTAATGACAACTCCCATCCGATCTGTCCCACAAACGTGGGAGTCTTCTATAATACCATCTTCTTCCATACTCCACACCCAAAATCATTTAAACATCAATTCCTATCAATGATTTGGCCTAAATAAGTCCTAAATCTACCCAATTGTCTTCATGGCTAGCCTCTACCTTAACCCATTTTCCACCCTAGTCCAGACTACCACCACCTCTCACCTGGATTCCCAAAATAGCTCACTCGTGTTCTCTGCTTCTACTCTCCACTCTTCCTAATCCCTTCTCCACACAGCGACCAGAAGAACATGTTCAAGTCAGATTGTCCAAACTTTCATTGACTTCTCTTTCTCTTGGGATAAGGACCAAAACCCTTAAGATAAATCCCAAGGTCTTGCAAGGTTTGGCCCTTGCCTCCCCCTTCATTCTCTTCCTTGCTCTCTGTTCTCTGTCCTCCAGAAGTTTTTCAGTCCTGTTGATATGCCAGGCTCCCTCCCCCACAGGACCTTTGCACAAGCTGTGTAAACTATCTAGCAGCCTTGGGCACCTCTCACCACACTTCTGCCTAGTTAATTTCAGATCTCAGCACTTCTGGTCCCTCTGACTTACACAGGTGATGTGCACAACCCTGCATTACTGTTATCTCAGTTGTAGGCCCAAAATGGTTCATGTAAACAAGATATGGTTGTCCTCTGCCTATCAGACAGCAAAGATTAACATTATTGATAAATCCTGTGTTGTTGAGTCTGCACGATAACATGCACTGATTCACACTTTAATTCAGGTACAACCTGAATGGTAGAGGGGGGAAAATGGTAGGAAATAAAGCAATTAGGTTTTAAATTTTTCAAATCCTTTGACCCAGCATTTCCACTTCTATGAGTTTATTCTTTAAAAATACTCTCATATGTAGAAAGATATGCAGAACAATTTTCTTTGTAAAATTGTTTATAATAGTGAAAAATGGAAACAGTACACATATCAATAAAACACTAGCTATATAAACTGTGATACATTCATAAAATGGAGTATTCTTTCAGCCAGCTAAAAGAATGAGGTAGGTTTTTTTTGTATTCATGTGGAGGGATATCTATGCTATATTAAGCTAAAAAGGTTAAAAGAGTATGGCTCCATTTTAATGCTTTAAAAGTATATTACATGAGCATTTTTAAAAGTTGGAGAAAAATGCACAACTCTACTGACAGTGGCTATCTCTAGGGAAGAAGGATGAGTTTATGGGGGACTTTCTATGTTATATATTCCTGTAATGTTTGATTTTGCTATTTTATTATTGTTAAACAATTTATAACCTGAAAAAATCCAATATAGAGAAAAAGATATTTATAAAATTAAATTTATAGTATCTCTTCTCCCTAAAATGTAAGCTCTCTGAGGTAAGAAAATGCTTCCATCTTATTTAGTGCCAGGCACATGGCAGGCACTCATTAAACATTTATTAATTGAATAAATAAGTGAATGAATGAACCGTTTCTATGACCCCATAAAATGGGGCGCTCAGTACTCCAGGAACAGAGCATGGCTACCTCCTCCCTTGAGTTGTACACCATAATTTTAAAAGCTGTAAAAGAGCTTTGCCTTTTTTTTTAATTTTAATTAGTTTCAAGTATACAGTACATTGGTTAGACATCTATATAGTTCATAAAATGATCCCCCCAATTGCTCCCTCCCTCCCCTGACCCTCCAGCTAGCCAACATATTAATATTAATGCTAACTGCATTCCCTATGCCGTGCTCCCCATCCCCGTGACCATCCATCAGTTACTAATTTGTACTTCTTTAACCCTTCACCCCATTCTCCCATCCCTCAAACTCCCCTCCCCTCTATCCATCACCAAATTGTCCACTATATTTGTGAGTCTGTTTTTGATTAGTTTGTTCTTTTTATTCGTTAGATTCCGCATATAAGTGAAATCATATAGTGTTTATCTTTCTCTGTCTGACTTAAATACCTTCTAGGTCCATCAAAGCAATATCTTCTTCCATCCCCTTTTAGTCTTTTAGTCTGTGTGTGTCTTTTAATCTGAAGTGAGTCTCTTACAGGCAACATGTAGGGGTCTTGTTTTTCTTTCCTTTCATCCACTCTATCTTTTAGTTGGAGCACTTAATTCTTTTCCATTTAAGTACTTATTGATAGAAATGTAGTCGTTATCATTCTTTATTCCTGTTTTTGATACACGTTTTTTCTTCTTAAAGAAGTCCCTTCAACATTTCCTATAATACTGGCTTGGTGGTGACAAGTTCCTTTAGTTTATTTTTGTCTGGGAAGCTCTTTATCTGTCCTTCAACTCTAAATGGTAGCTCTGCTGGATAAAGTATCCTTGGTTGTAGATCCTGGGTCTTCATCCAGTCGAATATTTTTTGCCAAGCTCTTCATCCTGCTTAGTTTCTTTTGAGAAGTCAGCTGCCATTCTTATGGGTGTTCTCTTGCTTTCCTCTTGCTGCTTTTAATATTCTTTCTTTGTATTTAACCTTTCGCATTTTAATTATGATGTGTCTTGGTGCGGGCCTCTTTGGATCCCTGAGCTACCTGGGGTTTTATGTCCATTTCCTTCACCAAGTTAGGGAAGTTTTCCATCATTATTTCTTCAAACGGCTGTTCGACATCTTGTTTTCCTTCAGGTATGCCGATCAGACAGAGATTTTGACCCTTAATAGTGTTCCATATGCTCTTTAAATTATTTTTATAACTTTGGCATCTTATCTCTTGCCATTCTGATTGAGCATCCTTGGCTTTCCTGTCCTCTAGATAGGGTATTTGATCCTTTTCTTTATTCACTTTATTTATTCCTTTGTTTATTCCATTCAGCCTGGTTCCCTTTAATAATTTCCATTTCCATTTTTATGTTTTTTATCTCTTTGTTGAAGTTCCCACTGAATTTATCTACACTGCCCAAAAGTTCATTGAGCATCTTTATAACCAGTGTTTTGAACTCTGCATCTGTTAGATTACTTGGCTCCATTATATCTGGATCTCTGTTCTGTTTTGTCAAATGGTTTCTGCTTCTTTGTCCTGCCTTTCTGCATCTGTTTCTATGTACTAAGCAAAGCTCCTAAGTCTTTCGGTCTTATTAGTGTGGATTTGAGTATTAGGTGTCCAGTGGCACAGTCCTGAGTTTCAGCTGCAAGCCAAAGTTAGCTCCAGCCTGTGCCACTCTGGGGCCACCTGTTAAGATTCAGCAAACAATCCACAGATGCTGTGCTTATAGTTGTCTCAAGAGGCCATGCCAGAAACTGATGCCAGCTGCCACCAGTGTGAGTCTTAGCACTGCTCAGCAAGGAGCACCTGACTCACTGAGTATATACCTGGATGTGGCTTGGGTGGGGCCACGAGTTGGGAGAGGCAGGGTTTCAGGGAATCATCTGGGCAGAGTGCCCTCTGTTACCCTGTTTGACGATGTCACGGCTATGGTGGCGCTGAGTCCACACACTGGGAGAGGAGAGGGCTCAACGGGGAACAATAGATACCCCCAGCACTTATGTACAGAGCCAGTCTCACCTCGGCCCTCACACCAACAACTCAGTAAACCCTGGTACCCACTGTGCAGCCAAACTGGCACTGGTGCTCAGAGTGAGCAGATCCGTCACCGCGAAAATCTGCTTGTGAATGCGGCCCCTTTAAGAAGCTTCTGCCGCTGCCACAGCCTCATCTCACTCAGCCGCTCAAGTCCAGGTAGCCCCATATCCTCGCCCTGTCCTACTTTCTGCCATTGCAGAGTGATTTCTTGGATTTCTCCCTAGTTGTATGGCTTGTTCATCTAGATCCCAGGCGATTTTTCCTTGCTGCTTGCTCCTTGTTTCTGTCACAACTTTGATTTGGCCAGAGGGATGAACAGAGCCTCTATCATCTATGTCATTTCCTCCCCTCTGCTTCACCTTTTTACAGTATTCCCATGAGACTGTTTGCTGATGTTGAGCTTTAGGGCCTTCACTCAAGTACTGCACTCAAGCCGAATTACTCCTCCTGATTTAGGTAATTAATTTCTTTGAGTCCCAAGTCAGGGGTTCACATTTTGTCCCTGTCGAATTTCATCTTTGGAGTTTTATTCACACTGCCAAGATATTTTAAAACCCAATCCTTGACACCTAACCAAGTGTAAGTCTTACCAGCTTTATGTTGCTCACACACTTGATAAATATGACTTATATGTGTACTTCCTATTTATTTATAAATAAAACTGCACAGGACAGGGCCTCCAACAGAACCCTACAGCCTTCCATAAGATATGGCACACTTGGAGGAATCTGGTCTTTCTGAGCCCAATGAAGCTCAAGCATATTAAGCTCATTCCCACCTCAGGACCTTTGCACTTACAGCTCTTTCCACTTGGAAAGCTTTCTCCAGATGGTAACTCTTACTCGATACTAAGGATTTAGCTCTAAGGTTATCTCATCAAAAAGGCCTTCCTACTATCCCATCTAAAATAATCCCCTCCCTACCTCCACATTATCCTGTTGTGTTTTTTTAAAGCACTTAACAATAACTAAAGTTACCTTGTTCATATTTTCATTTACTTCTTTATTACCTGCTCCCTCCCCTCACCCCAGTGTCAGTGGGGACATTGTCTGCCTTATTTATACTCTGTCTCCTGGGCCTGTTATATTGTAGTTACTTGACAGATATTTGCCGAGCAAATGAATAAAGTTGGTTAGATATCTGTGACTTTACCTACCTGAACTGTCTTCTAGACACAAGGTCTGTTTTATCTGCAAGGATGTTATATTAGTTTTCTGGGGCTGCTGTAACAAATCACCACAAGTTTTGGGGCTTAAAACAAAAATTCATTGTCCTACAATTCTGGGGGCCAGAAGTCCAACATGAGTTTCACTGGGCTGAAATGAATGTGCCAAAAGGGCCACTCTCCCTGGAGGCTCTAGGGGAGAATCTGTTCCTTGCTTCTTTCAGCTTCTGGTGGCTTGCCAGTGTTCCTTGGCTTGTGGCTGCATCACTCCAATCTTCAAGGGCAGCATTTACAAATCTTTCTCTGTTCCATCTTTACATTGCCTTTTCCCCTGTATATGTCATTGTAAAATCTCCCTCTGCCTCTCTCTTAAAAAAGATATATGTGATGGCATTTAGGGCCCAACTGGATAATCTAGAATCTCTCCAACTCAAGATGTTTAACTTAATCACATCTGCAAAGACTTTACCATATACTTTACCATATCAGGGGTTAGGACCTGATATCTTTGGAAGCCACCATTAGTCCCTGTGGATGTCATTAGTGACTGCAAAATGCCTATGCAAAATTGAGACATATCATGTGTCCAGGATTTCTCTTCCTCACCTCTCTGGTAATGCCTGCCACACAAGAAAGCTCAGTAAATGTTTCTTGAGTAGATAAATGCATGAAAGATGATGTTCTGTTCTACCACTTCCTACCCCAGCCCTTGAAAAGAGAAAAATTAGCCTGTAATTCCTTTAGTACAACTGGTTTTACCAATTCAGATTCTCGAGAAGCCAGAATGGGTTTGGAAATGCAGAACCTCTTCATAAGTGATCTCCATCAGACATGGTGCCAATACTCATTGAGAAAGAGATATGATTATTGAATGGGTAACAAGACTAAAATTATCTACAAATAAGCCTTGCCCACTACAGAGGGTTTGGGCTTTGCTCATATTTGATTTCTCTCCCTCCCTAGCACTCTGAGGAGGGTTGTGTTGTAGCCAAATGAGTTCTTTGTCTCTTGTATGCTGAAGACAATGTTGGGGAGATAGAGACCAAATGTCACTGATCAGGCAGAATTATCTTCCCCAAATTGAGGAGACCTCTGATGTACTTCATATAGAAGTACAGACTCTGGAAATGGGCTATTCTAATTCATAATAGAGTCATTCCATAGTAATAAACTATTTTCAAATCCTTGGTCTGGCCCCCAGAATGACATCATAAACCTGATTCCCTGCTGATACGAGATTATTCTACAGTTATTGCCTGTATTACTCTTTAATAATTCCTTGACAAAACCACAGATGGAAAACTAATGTGGGGACCTTGGTCTCTGTCCCCAGGCCCCCATCCATGATGGGATTCTCTTGAGAAGTCAGTTGGTGGGGTTTGGTACCCTAGATTGCACCTGAGCTGCACCCTCAAGTCCCCACTGCTAAGCAGCAGGGGAAAAGTTCTAAGAGCTGAGAACAGAAGGAGATTGCCCTGTCTCAGCATCAAGGTGGTGGTGATCATCGATCTTGCACTTAACCTTCAACGGTGCTCAAGACTTCTCCTCCCTCATCCCAAAGGAAGAAGGGCTGCCGATGGAAGAGGAATGGCATTGAGGACAACCAAGTGGACTTCAGTGAGACCTGTAAGAGCAGTAGGATTCTCTTCTCCCACTGCCCCCAGGAATAAACATTGAAAGGGCCAAACAGGCATGGGAGAGGACCAAGGAGAAAGCAGGAAACTCAAGTCTAACTTGAAAGATGAAGAGGGGTCTTTGAGGCTCACATGTGGTTCAACCCAGCACACCAGTGTAGGAACCTAGATATAAGCTAACCCACAACGGTCCCAGCTAGAACTAGATGCACATTTGCCTGGGGTGACCTTCTTACCACAGAGCAGTAACTCTGCCATGAAGCCCAGGGATGCCATTCCAAAGAAAAGTACTTGCTTTGGGGGAGCTGTGATAGGCTGTGGCCTTTCCTCAACTGTGAATTAGAACCTTGGATTGGTGCCACAGTTTTCCTGAGAACACATCAGTGCAATTATAAAGCATGTCAGTGGGACATGATTCACTCTGCAAAGAATCTAAACAAACTAGTCTCTTTTAACTCCCATTATAGCTTTTCATAAAGGGAGGCATACATGTTTTGTGGCTGAATAAAAGAATGCATATCACCTGTTCTTACTTGCAGTAACTTACCTGTGAATTAGTAAAGTGACTAAACCCCTTAGGGGAATATACTGAACCAAAGAAACAGGAACAAAAATTATGCCTTATCTATCTATAATGCCCACACTGTAAAATTTGAAACAAGGAGCTCAGGGAATTTGAGAGCATCAGATAAGATTATAAAAGTTTCTTAGGTTTATTTTGTTGAAAATCTGGTCCTTTAAAAAAAGTATATAACTCCATAAAGGAAAAGACTGATAGGTATAACTCTATAAAAAGTAAAGACTTCTGAATCTATATATACATATGCAAACACATAAATCTACCATAAATAAAAGACAAATAGTAAAATTAGGAAAAAAATCTTGCAACTTATAACTCAAAGGGTTACTTTATTTAACACATAAAGACCTTTCACAATCTGCTAAGAAAAAACACTGATAGAAAAATTATCAATTTATTAAAAAAAAAACAAATCATCAATAATGAGACATATAACTGAAATAACCAGGAGATGAAATTCTTTTCTATCAAACTGAAAGATGAAAAAGAATGACAGCTATAGCACAGATGAGGCCATGAGAAATGGGAATTCTCACACATGCTGACTAAGTTTGACTATTTCAAATTTTTAGATACATATTCCCTTTGACTTATCCATTCCATTTATAAGAATGCATCCTAAATAATCATGGATGTGTGAAAAAACTTAGCTATAGAAAACATTCACTACAGCATTTATATATATATAAAACAACATAAATAACCCCTAATTGAGGATTTAAATATATTCTAGCTTAAGGACAGCCATTCACTAGAATACTATGCAATATTTAAAAATGATTATTTTAAAAGGTGATTACATCTATCTATACTGATTGTTACTATACAGTTCTAAATATATACCATAAGGTAGTATGCATATTCATATCTATATATGTACATATGGAATGCCACTCCAAAGTGGCTTGGTTTGGAGATTGAGAATCTAAAGATATATAAATATATAATAGATCAATAGATTAATATAGATAATGTATAGATCTATAGACATCTATATCAAAATGCTAACATTTATTTCTAGGTTTAGGATAACTCATTTATGCTTTTTGTTTTTCTTTTCCTTTCTTTTTTTTTTTTTTTTTTTTTTTTTTTTTTTTTTTTTTTTTTTTTTTTTTTTTTTTTTTTTTTTGCCATGATTGCTTTATATGCAAGGGAGAAAATACAACCATTTCAAAAAGACGGAATGCACAAGTGGGCAAAGACTCCAAAGCTGGAAGCATCCCTTTGGCTGATGATTCACAAAATAAGCAAAATAAGGTTCACAGTGGATTACTTAGAATGAGTGTAGCCATATAATTTATTATCCAAACCAGGACCCTTTTGAGACTGAAAGGGGAAGCTATTAATTATTTTGCATAATCTGGGACTCTGTAGGCAAACTGAGCCTGTGGTCAGCCTACTTAGAGTGAAAGGTCTGTCTAATTTGTCTTTGAAAATGACCCGGTGTTGGAGGGTTAGGAGGTAAACTACAAATGTAGAAACTACCCTCTTATTAGTACAATTGGGTGCAATTTCTAAACATGCCAGCCAGATGGTTAAAGAACGTTCAAAAGTTCAAGTTTCTCACCTAATTAGTTCATTCAGATCAATAGAGCTCTCATTTTAGAGATTTGTCCTTGATAAAAAGTATTTCTTAAAGAAATGTACCACTTGACTAAGAACACACAGTATTATTACTCAACATTATCACATACTGTAGATTTTAATCTTGGAAACATCCTGTGATTCTTTAAACCCTTCCTGACTCCAAATCCCCTCATGACTTAACCTGTTTTCCACTAAGGTCTTTGTTTTAGGGAACTATTATCTATGTACCCGAGGCTCTTAGTTAAGATGGCCACTGTTCCATGGGTCACTCTGTCCACAGGCTATTGATATCCTTCCAGTCTTTTGTCATTGGGCTCAAATTTCTCCTCTCTTCCAAGTCTGCACTGCCAACAAAACCAACCTGTTCTGCTCAGCCTCCTACAGTATTTATTATCTGCACCTTCTCACAGTCTATCCACTTTTGATTGCATATACGCCTCCCTCAAACTAGACCATAAGCAATTTCTCACGGTCCATGCTACCTGGCACATGGCTGGGTGAGGTAAACTCATCAACCTCTCTTATTTCAATAATAAAATGAGGGTTCTAATTCCTTTATATACTCCATCTCCATCCAAACAGGTAGTTACTAGTTTTCTGAGGCAATTTTTTTGAAAAGCCAAATGCTCTGAATGCCAAGGAGTTTGTATTTGTGGAAAAATTAAAGCCCTCTCAACTCAGGCAGTTGGTGAAGCCTTTCTCCTCTTAAGTGTGTCACATGCTAAAGATTCAGAACAAAGTTAGGATATTTGTCAGCAAGAGAGTAGTGTCTGTGTGTTAAAGACGGCTCCACAGGTACAAAGGACGAAAGCTCAGACAAGGTCTGTTAATACTTGCAATACCACCACTCCCATCTTACAGCATTTTTACTGGTATTTTGATTGGGCCTGCAGAGGGCCAACATGGAGCTCAGCAGTTGATCAATTCTCTAACATTCACCCTCGCCCTCCTAAGGGTCCAGCACCTGACATTACTGGGCATTGATCGCAACCTAAGCAACACATGTTGCTAAATCAATCATCGGTCAATCCATAATTGAAATGATACTCTTTGTACCTCCTGCTGCCAAATTCATTAAACTGATACACATGTCAATGTTTCTTCCTTCAAGCCAAGCTTAGGATGACTTAAACCCCAGATGAAATGTGAACAACCAAATTTAGATACCAAGATTGTTTTATTTATTCCATCACCCAAGGCACTGTATTTCTTATACAGAAGAGTCTCTTGGGAAATCTGCCAACTCAAACGCATTCATCATAACCTGCATCACTTTACAATCCTTAAAATCACACATATGGTCAGCAAGGCAGGGTGACCCCAGTTCAAGCAAAAAGGTCAAACTCCCAGCTGAATTGTGAACATACACAAAGAGTCACCAACAACCCCATTCCTTCTGCTGGTCCATCTAGCACCTTAATGAGTATTAGGAAAATGGAATACCTTCTTCAAGAAATTTTATTTCCATTTGTTAGAAAATAGTCTTCACATTCCTGATTTTGTTAGGACAAGCCACTTTAGTGCCATCTGCCAGGAAAATTGTCACAATAAATCTGTGATGTCTGTGATGTGCATGATACTTCCTTAAAAGTGGCCCAATTATTCAGTGCACAACCTATGTAATAGCCCTGGCCAGGTGTTTGATAACTTTGAAATAGAAGCTAGTAGGAGGGAGACATGCTTTACTTTACTTCCCCTCTGTGCCTCAATTTCATCATATAAATTAGAAATAGTAAGAGCTATCTAGCATGGATGTGTTATCACTGATCAAGCTTCCCATTAGAATAGAAAAGCAATGGTCTGTAAAGGGTTCAAAGAATAAGAAAGAAGTGCCCACATTACTTGGTTATCAAATAAGATCTACATCCGTAAGACAGAGAACTTACATTTCCTTTGATTCTACAAATAGGATTCATCCAATAACATAATTTGGCTTTCATATATTGAAAGTGAAGAGACCCTGATTTCCTTGTAGCAATGATGGTTTCCGCGGCCCCCACCACATTCTTGCTAGGTTTCTGTGTGACAAAAGACACCCATGATGGCAAAATAGTTGATGAGAGTGAGGTATTCATTCTCTGGAAATGAAAAAGAAAAAAATAAAACCCAAAATTAATCATCCTACATGAGGATTTCCCAATCCCATCACTATCATTTTGGGGCTGGATACGTCTTCGTTACCGGGGGCCATCCCGAGTATCTCATGGTAAGGTGTTTGGCCTCTACCCACGAGATGCTAGTAGTACCCTCTACCCCGCATCATGACAACCGAAAATGTCTTTAGATATTGCCAATGTCCTTGGGGGTGGGGGGTGAGAGTGAGGGGGGAGACAGCAAAATTGTCCCCAGCCTACACAGAAATTTAAATTTACAGCCTTAGCATAATTCTTGAGAAACGGCAATCTATGAGCAAGCTGGCCTCCAAACAGCAGAGCCCTGGACTTTGCTCTAAGTTCCACAACCATTGTTTTATGCCTTTAGAGATAATAGGCTTCTATTTCCTGTCATGTAAAGATAACGCAAATGTTGTCCTCTCATTTTCAAGATTTCCTCCATTTCAGAGTATTGGGCTGGGGCTGGAAAAAAAGGTGTTAGTAATCACTGGGGCTGGCCTGAGACATCACAGCCAAGGCATCCCTCTACTCAAACTGCACCCAGCCACCTCCTGGGGTCCAGGGACTGACATCTTCTCTTGAATAATGGTGCTACTAACACACAGGGCTGTCATGAAGTAAAAGCCAGCAACTTTCAACCTTACTACTGTGGCTCCCCTGTAAGTGTAAGCCCACAACTTTCCACAACACAGCTATCTAAGACCTACTCATTCAAAAATTTGAAGAAAGCCAGAGAAATGACAGCACAGAAAACTTTACAACTGGATAGTGGGTTTGAAGGATTCCAGAGTCATATGCAGGTCATCCCATACAGGTTTCCCTACTGAACACCACCTGGTCTGGCTCCCAGCCCAGAAGAGGCTCTCATCTGCCTTGATCCCACCATCTGGGGAGACCTTCAGTCCTCCAGTCTCTGGGAAGTCCAGAGCAAGCCCTTGTCTCAGGCATGCTCCCTCATTCTCCTCCAGCCATCCTTTTCCATGGCTCTTTATCCCTCTGGGATGACTGACGTGGAAATACCTACATAAAGTCTGAACCACCACCCACAATTTCTGACCTGCTGCTGTTGTCTACACCCACAGGGGTTGGCCTTTTCAGATACTTAAAGACAATCTCTCTCAATAATTCATTTCCCCAAGTCTGAGATATTTGGAAAATCACCTTGGGGCATCTTTTATCAAGAGTCTAAGCTGGTTATAGCCATTAGGCCCCCTTAGTGGTACCCTGTGAGCATGAACTGAAATCAGGGTTCCAGTGATTTTCCTGACATGGCCCATGCTCACCTATGACAAATGGTGAGCAATGAGTCATATAACACTTCTCAAGAATAAAAATACAGTTTTAGAGATAGAGTTCTATGGTCTAAAAGGTTGTGTCCCACCCCCCACCACCAAATTCACATGTTAAAGTACTAATCCCCAAGGTGATGGTATTAAGAGGTGAGACTTTGGGGAGGTGCTTAGGTCAGGCAGTGCAGTCCCCATGAATGGGATTAGTGCCCTTATAAAAGGACCCCAGAGAGCTAACTCACCCCTTCCACCATGTGGGGACATGGTAAGAAGGTGCCATTCATGAAACTAGAAGCCCTCAATAACACCTAATCTGCCAGCACCATGAACCCAGACTTCCAGCCTCCAGAACTGTGAGAAATAAATTTATTTTGTTTATAAGCCACCCAGCCTGTGATATTTTGTTAGAGCAACCCAAAAGACTATGGCAGGGTATTCTAAATCCGTAATGGAAAAGAAACATTTTTTTCTAACAGACATTGAAACATATTGTAAAACAAGAGTAATTATAACAGTGGAATTGGTGCTAGGAAAAAAAAAACAGTTCAAGCACGGGAATAGAAAAGAGAGCTTAGAAACAAACCCATGTATTTGGGAATTGAGTATATGATGGCTCTCTATAGGAAGAATAAGCTATTCAATATACGCCTAGGGAAAATTGGTAACTGGAAGAAGATCAAAAAATAATTTTTTACCTCATACCATTAACCAAAAAAAAATCTGAGATCTAAATATAAAAGAAAAACAAAACAATAACAATGAAAAACTTATAATGCATAAAGAGAAAATATAAGAAAATATTTTATGGCCTTGAGGAAGAGGTCTTTTTAAGCAAGATACAAAAAGCAAAAGGCCTCAGAAAAAGTCTGATACGTCCAAAGAGAAAAAAAAAGTACAAAGAAGATGCCATAAACAAGGTTAAAAGAAGGAAAGCAACAAGCTGGAAAATTACATTATTTTCAAACAGACAAAAGCTCTAAATCTAGAAAGTAAAGAGAAATTACAATCAATAAAAAGATCTAAGAACACCAATAACAAATTACTAGAAGATAATAACAGCAATTTACAGAGTGAAAATACAATGAACATAAGAAAAACTGATCAAAAATATATAGAATTGAGGGAAATACAATATTATCATAATATTGGCAAAGATTAAAATGTTTGAGAATGGTGAGTATTAATTAGGATGTGAGGAAATGGGCACATTCCCATGCTGCTAGTGGGAGTATAAATTATGCAGCTACTTTAGAAGGCAATTTGGCAGAACTATTAAAATTTAAAATATAAGCAACTCTACTTTCAAGTAGAAATACTTCCTCGTGCACCTAGGAAACATATATAAAAATAAAGATGTTGACCACCCTATTTTTTGTAAAACCAGAAACCTAAATATCCATCAATAAGATAATAAATAGTCTGAAACATCTTATGGAATATTATGTAGCAGTTGAAAAGAGTGAGGTATTTGGGGTAGCTCCATAGTGTAGTGGTTAGCACATATGCTTTACACGTAGAAGGTCCTGGGTTTGCACCCCAGGTGGAGCCACGGACCATACCCCAGGGGCGCCAGGCCCCCGGGCCCGGGTGCACACTGTCAGCCTATGGGTGGAGATGCTCCAGGTGCACACTGTCAGCCTATGGGAGGAGATGCTCCACCTCCAGTTCTTAAGGGAAACGGCAACATCCATAGGTCAGGGGTGGAAGTGGGGGATGGAGAATTGAAATGGAGGGAGAGAATTAAAGAGGGGGAAAAAAAGAGTGAAGTATGCCAATATGTAATGATACATGATAGCATATGTGAGAAAAAACATCCACAAAATGATCTGTTGCATCTGTCAATCTTGTTTATGCTCATGCAAGTTTTCTTTCTCAACCAGGGTTAAATACACACACACACACATCTCCACATAATGATGCTATTAAGATTTTTAAAAAAGAAGACACACACAGCAATATCACCTACACCTGTAATGATAAATGTATACGGTAAGTAAATGTATAAAAAATGGTCTGAAAAATGCCTTTCAATTTGGCGGTATGAGATGACCACATTTGAAGGCGATATTCAAAGGGAATTTCCCCCTATTGCTAACATTTCACTATCTCATGAGAACACATTCATACATGATTTTTAGAATTCAATATTAAGTTTATTTTACAAAAGAAAATAAGTAAATTTTTGTCAGAAAAAATAATCTGCAGAGACCTCACTCTGCTTACTTAGAAGACAACTTTTTACACTGTCATACAAAGCAACCTCGTCTCCAAGCAGGCTTTGAATTCCACAGCTCCTTTACATAACAAAAAAGTCTTAAAGGGTCTCTCCTCTCCTCTGCCCTGCCCTGAAGTCCTTGTCCAGTCAAAGTTTCAGGCAGAAGTTTCGGAGGTCTGCAGGCACTTATGGCAGGGCCGCAGGCCTGTACAAAGGCATGGCAAGAGACTTAGTTTCCTTCCAAAGGAGGACTTTTGTCAGCAACATGAGCCCTCCTGGCGTCAGAAGGTAGGCCTGTTTCTGACCGGCTACTGTTGTCTGCATGATGCACTGCAACTAAAGGAATAATAGCGGACATTTTACAGGTGTCCATTGCGTGCCAGGCCTTATGCTGGGGGCTTAAGACTGAGAATCTCACCTAATCTTCACAACAATCTGAAGAGAAGAGCTTAACAGACGAGGAAACCGAGGTTCAGATGGATTAAGAAAGATTCTCAAATGACTGAAGAGCAATTCTGATCTAAGCCTGCCAATGCTAAACCTGGGCTCTGGCCTCCACCCTGCACCATGTCCTCAACTGTATTAAATGGTCAGTTTGGAGGGGTGTATGGGCTTTGCTCCAATTAATACGTGTACCTTAATGTTAAGTTTGTATTTATTTATATTTAGGTTAAGGGCCAGAAGTGATTTCTACAAGAAATACTAAAGAGAAGATATCTTTTCTCTTGTCTAACCCCTCAGAAGAACAGTGGTCAGGAATGGGGCCACCTCTGGGGAACCCTGAGGAACTCTGGGGAACAGAGGTCTCAACCTACAGTGTCAGAACAGTTCCAGAGAACCCCAAGTGATCAAAGTCACATACGAATCTGCCAGGGATTTCAAGGCAGCTTTACCTCAAAATAACACACTCGTGTTTTTCTGCTCTAGTCAGAATGCAAATTTCATGTTTCTGTAGTTACATTCATTAAGTCCACGTTTATTTAGACCTGGCACATGGCTAGGGCCTTATATTGAAAAGCCTGGAATTCCTATTTTCTTTCCTACTCCTGTTGCTACTGGGGGTCTTTTATCCCAGTCCTGTTTGATCCGGCAACATGTGCGGGGGCAGAGAAGAGACAGTCAACCTTGTCTAACAAGGCCAGGGAGACAGCACACCTGCCCTCCAGATGCAGAGAGCTTTTATAAAAGGGAACAACGTATGTAACAAATTTCCCCCCAAATTACAATTCTCAGAGAGAGTGGGTTAGTGAAATAAATTTGGAGAGAAGAGTGGCAGATGGGATAGATGGATTCAATTAAGGCAAAGAACATTAAACAATTCCAAGGATGCCTCATTTTAATGGAACATGTCATTTTCTCCTCATTGCCTCCAGGTAACTCCCAACAACAGTCTAGGTAGAAAGTAGGGTGCACACATAGCGGCTCAGCCTGTGCAGGAGTTTAATATCCTCAAATGAAAGAGCTAATATTCCCTCTTCTTTTCAATAATGTGGTAACACAGCACATGAGTCAAACCAAGTGAATGCAGGCTATGAATCTGATGCACATTTCTACAGAACTGGGTGTTATTCAAATTGAATAAGTATTTTCCATTGTCATTTCCGCTGAACTGATTTCTTTCTTTGGTCTATGGGAGAGTCTCCTTTTTAATTAAACCAACCACTGTCATTTTTCTAAGAAAAATAATAAAACAATAAAAATATTTACATCCCTTTTATCTTCATAAACATTAATTATGAGGGGAAGAAGGTGTTATACCTTTGTTAGACAGTTTTATCACATAGACATTTTGATTACATGCTTTAAATTCCTGTTTTTCAGGTCAATTTATTCCTATTAAGACTGTATAAGATTCTTACTGTCACTAACAGTATTTGTAACTATTTGTGACCAAAAGGAATTCAAGTCAACAATAAATTTGCAATATATATAGTTGACATATAAGTATAGATGTGTATATAATAACATATATGCACCATGTTAACCTGAATATTACTCCCAACTGACCTCAATTTTCATCTAAAATCAAGTGTGAAAGCCTAGTAGTTTGATGAGCACTGCTTTCTTCATCCTCTGACTCCTAGCAGTGTAATTTAATTGACAGCCATGTTATCGTATTTACAAAGTGATAGGTGTGTTATAGTTTCATCAAGTTGGTACTATTATCTCTGTAGTCATTGGAGAAATGGTGGAAGGCTTAAAGTAGAAACTCTACAATTATACTCCATAACTCTAACTGCAATAATGTATACCCATTCTGATTATCAGTTAAAATGGCAATGTACTTGCTTATTTTGTAGAGATGCTAAATTACTTTTATATTTCAGCCCATTCTTTTCTATGTCGCAAAGCAAAATCCTGTCAGCTAGAAGAGAAGAATATTTAGGCTGTCATACCATTTTCAAGGTGCTGTGCAGAAATAACCTCTACTGGACAGACAGCTAGAGCTAGGGGAGTAAGGTGTTAAAATGTGGAACCATTGCCTTCTCTTCAACTGAGGTATCCTGACTTCGCCTAACAAAAAGCCCCTTTGATTTTTTTAAGTGGTTTAAAGTAGCTCCCAGGAGAAAAGACAGAATTTTCTGGAAGCTCAAGTCACTGACTCTCAACCACTGGTCTTGAGTCCCTTCATTGCTGTATACTCCATACCTCAAGGAGGGTTGTAACAGCCACCATTGCGGTGGCATCGCTATCAGACTTGTTTCCGAAATTATGTCATTGGAGAATTGTTTCTACAAAGTAATAATTGAGTTTCAGTAGCAAAATCTTGAGTCCCTGAAGGATAAAGGTAAATTACAAAACTCAGAGTGTAGGAGATACTAGTATAAACTAGTCCCACAAAGCTGGCAAAAAAAAAAAAAAATCTGAGAACGATGATACACAATTCATAGGAGGCTCAAAAGAGGAACAAAAGAACTTTGCTCAGACTTTTCCTTTGTTAAACTTATTTTTCTAATAAGTATTTTGTCATCCAATCACTTTATACTCAAACCATTCTGTAGTAATGTATTGCTATGTAACAAGTTACCCCAAAATTTAACAACTGAAAATAACAAACATTAATTTTCTCACAGTTTATGTGGGTCAGGAATATAGGCATGACTAAGCTGGGTGCTTCTGCCCCAGGTCTCTCACAGGTGTGGGCTAACACTGTGGTATAATTTCAAGGCTCAGCTAGAGGAGGGTAAGCTTCCAAATTCGCTCACGTGGCTCGTGACAGTTATTCAGCACCTCACCAGCTGTTGTACTAAGGGCCTCAGTTCCTCGCTAACTGTTGGCCAGAGGCCTCCCTCAGTTTCTTGCCACATGCGCTTCTCCACAGGGCAGCTCACAACATGACAGTGGGTTTCCTCAGAGCAAGCCAGTGAAACCAAGACAGAAGCTATTGTCTTTTTGTAACCTAACCTCAGAAGTGACATTCCATCACTTTTGCCATATTCTATTTGTTAGAAGCAAGTCATTAGATATAGCCCACACTGAAGGGGAGGGGATCTCACAAGGGTTTAAATTCCAGGATGTGGGGATCATTGAGGTCATCTTCACTTGCATGTACAAGAGAAATAAACACCAAAATGGAAGGAAAACCAGAAAGTAGTAAGGGAAGGGGAAAATGTTTCAAGACCTAATTACTTATCCCTCACAGCGCTCTCTCTCTCTCTCTGTCTCTTTCTTATTCTCCTTCTCTCCTTCTCTCTTTCTCTCCTCTCTTTCTCTCCTCTCTCTCTCTCTCTCTCTCTCTCTCTCTCTCTCTCTCATTCTCCCCAAATCCAGCCATACAACATACCCTCTGATGAGATGCTTTCTCCATAAAGTCCCCTTTTTTCCGCCTGCATGGGAACACCAAAGGTCAGGCCTTCATTTCTTCACACTATGAATAGGGTAGTACTACTACTTTTCTAACCAGCTTCCATAGTTCAATACGTCCTGGACACCAAGGACAGAGTAATCCTTCTAAGTCACACTTTCTACTTGTCCTTATGCTGCAGAAAGCTCCTTTAGTGGCTCCCCATTGTCAAACAAAACCCAAACTCTTTAGGTTGCCATTCAGTGCCTTCCATAATTTGACCCAGGCCTGACTCATCACCCCCAACCTCCCAACAGTAACTCATCATCCCAGGTAAACCACACTCAACACCCAGACATACCGTGCTTATATTCAGTTTGAAGCCTCTGCTAATACCATCCCTCCCCTTCCCTTGACAAGACCAGTCTTCACCTTATCATTATAAATCCTTCTCAATTTCTGAGATGCAAAGCAGATCAATCCCATCTTTTCTGTGATGCATTTTCTGATCAGTCCAAATTAGATTTCAGTTCCTCCTATGAATAGGTACAGTTCTGAGAGACACACCATTCACTGCCCTGGCCAGTCAAGGTGTACATGTCTTGTTTTCCCAAGAAGTTGGTAAGTTTCACACCTTCCTTCTTCCACAGAGACCTCCAGACTGCACCTTCCCCAAGAGCTGGGCTGGGTCTCACTTGTCCTCCTGTGCTGAGGGCAGTTGGTCCATGACAGGGAACATTGGTTGAAAAGAGAAGATGGATGAATGTATGGAAGGAAGGAGGGCGGG
>NW_024352787.1:12424049-12487570 GCF_902729225.1 Pteropus medius | reverse complement strand
GGAAGGAAGGAAGGAAGGGGGAAAGGTTAAGCGCAGTGTCAAGCATATTGTAAGAGGTCAATAAGTAATAAATACTTGTTAACGACACTAAAATGAGAATTCTCCACCCAGTGGCCCCTTAGCCACTTAGTGGTTCCTATGTAGGAACCTTTCCAAAGAGAGCAAAGGCAAATGAAATTTATCTGGGTCTGACAAAAAACAAGCCCATTCACACAAACATCACAACTGAAGACCAATCCTAACTCTTCCTCCTTTGCCCATTCTTAATCCTGGCTCTGAGGTACAAGATGCCAAGCGCAGGGAAAATAGATGGCACAACCAAGGCAGAACTCAAGTCAGTACAGAGCAACTTCGAATCAGTGCGTTTAAGCCAGGGTCAGAATCAAAAGTAGTAAGAGCTAAAGGATGCTAGGGAAACCGAGGCAACAGTACATCTATTGCGTGGGGGGAGTGCCCATGTTTCCGGTTAAATACGAGGAAACAAAAGGACAGAGAAAAAGGGAGGGAGGGACGGACAGACGGACGGACAAACAGACCAGAACACCTTTTAAGGCCTTTATCGCCTACCCCTACGGAGAGAGGGAAAATCTCAAAGCATCAAACGTCCAAAATCCAGAGGAACTCTAACGCTTCCTTTCTGGCTGGCTAGAGAAGTTAAGCCTAAAGTGAATTCTCCCAGGAATCATATTCCTGGCCGTATGTTTCATGCGCTAGTCCCGGCCACACTCGTCTCACCGTAGGGAGCTGAAAACTGTTCCAGGGGCTCAGCCTTCTGGCAGCCGGTGAATTCGCTCTCCCGCTAATAGTAATCCCGGAGCAAAGTCTATGCAGTAGGGTTCTCTGCGAGCCGGAGATGCATATCGCGCACAGAATCTGACGACACCGAGTACTGAGTTCTGAGCTTGGCATGTCCCGCAGCCTGAGATGGGAAAGCAGCTCGTCTCGCCCCAAACTCACCCGCATTTTAGAAACACTTCCATCTACCCTCCAGTCTCAAAGGCATCCGCAGTATCCTCCACGGTCGAAGGTCCACCGTGAAAGAGAAGAAATGATAAAGGGAGTGGTGGCCAGGAGGCGAGGTCACCAGGGACCCTTCCCTGGCTTGGGGTGGTCGGGGTGGAGTGGGGTGGCGGGCGGTGCAAACCTGCTTGTCTCCTCCCCACTAAGCCGCGGGACTCCCCGCGGGGGCGCCTCACTGTGGGCGACGGGGACCCTGCTAGGGAAGGACACGCTGGAAGGGCTGCATGCAAAAACTTTGCTTCCTCTAGCGGCAACTCTGCGGGAAAGACCACCCTTCCTACGGCCCCAGGTCGTACCTCTCTTGGGTCAGCCGCCCGCGCCCCGCCTCGGCCCCTCGGACCCGCGTCCAACCGGTGCGGGCGGCGGCGGCGGCAGCACCGCATCTCCGCGCCCCGGCGCGCCGCGCTGGTCCAGCCGCGCGCGGCCCCTCCCCGGCGCGCGGGCGGGCGGGCGCCTCTCCGCCGGCGCCTCTCTGCTGCCTCTGGCGGCCGTGCACGCCGCGAGCCGAGCCCGGCCGGCTCCTCCTCCTCTCTCTCCTCCTCCCCGCCTGCCCCCTCCCATCCCTCCCTCCCTCCCCCTTTCAGAACACTCAATGTCGGAACGTTCCGAAGATGACGTCGGAGCGTTCTCGAATCCCGTGTCTCTCGGCTGCTGCTGCCGAAGGAACAGGGAAAAAGCAACAAGAAGGAAGAGCAATGGCGACACTGGATCGCAAAGTGCCCAGTCCGGAGGCGTTTCTGGGCAAACCCTGGTCCTCCTGGATCGACGCCGCCAAAATACACTGCTCCGACAGTAAGAACCCCACCGCCTCCTCCTCCTTTTATTATCCTGTAACCTTTCCATTCACCTAGAGCCACTGGGAAAAAGTGTGTGTGTTAGAGAGAGAGTGGCCCCCGGTGTCCTCCATGCTTCTCCCTCTCTCTCTAAATAAATACACACAGAGATAGATCATCAATGCACGGAGAGAGGCCCTGCTGCCAGGGCTGTCTGTCTGTCTGTCTGTGCCTGGCTCCCCGTGGCATCCCGCGGGGTGGGCTTTCACAGCCCCACGGTGTATCTGTTTAAAAGGCTACTCTGTTGCTGCTTGCATAGTTTTTTTGGTACCTATCTGGGCCAGGTAGATGGAAATCCGGACTTGGGAGAAAACGTTGCATTGTCAATTTTGGAAAGATTTTCATATACAGTATTTATATCGATCTGTTTGCAAATAAACACTCTCCCTCCCCACCTTGACTTTGGCCTCCCCCTTATTTTTGCTTTTTATCCTTTTCTTTTTCATCTGCAGATGTAGATTTAGAAGAGGCTGGAAAAGAGGGTGGAAAAAGCAGGGAGGTTATGAGGCTTAATAAAGAAGGTAAGTGGAGCTACTGGTATTTTAGTGTTAGCATGTGTGGCAGAATCTTCACAGGATTTCGACTATAATGTGAATTGTTCTGCTGGGTACAGAGTGACTAAGGCTTGTCAAAAATTGAGCACACCCAGGTGACTACTGCTTCGTGTTAACTTCTTTCAAAGTATAAATACAACTGGGGGGTAAAGAGAGGAAGACTGTTGAAGGCAGAAGTTTACAGCACTTCAGCTGAAGTCCATGTTTGGACCTTCCGATGCCTACCTGCCATTCACCTTTGCAGCATCTTTGCTAAATGATGGGGCATCGAAAGGTGTGAAATGAGCATTTCACAAACATCCCAGCCTTCCTTGTGGGTAAATACACAACAGCTTAATGAACCCCACATGGTCAGTCATTCCAGCAGCTACTTCTCCACTCTCCACTGAAAATCATTGTACGTGGCAAACCTTTGCAGCAAGTTACATTTGGCCAACTTTGTGCTTGGTCACAGAATGTTATGTGGCCAGCAGGGTTAGGGGCGTCTGTGTGTGTGGCCTCCCCGCCACTCACTCATCTCTGTTTGCCCAGAATGGAAATACAGTACCTGAAATGGGACACAGTGAGTAGATAGGTCATCCCAGACTGAGGCAGGCAAGTGAAGCCACAGCCTGCTGGAACTGGGCAACAAATACACATAGTCGTCATAAATAAATCATATCTTGTTCACATTTGTGAGCCTGCCATATGTAACTCTGGCCTATGAGTTTCACATGGAGCAACTCCAGAGGCGACTTTCAGCTGAACAAATGGATGGGTTCATTTGAATTGTGATTTACTAGCTGATGTCTTGTAAACATGGTTAGCTGAAATTGGGGTGAGGGGATGGCATGAGGGGGCAGAAGAAGTTGGTGGGAAATATTGAAAAAGTTCAGCCATAGCTACGCCATAGGAGCGTTGTTCACCCAAAGTGAATGGGGAAAAGGCCGTTAGACTCCAAAAACTGGTCTCCCTCATAAAACGGGATATCATCTTCTAAGGTAGCTGAAACCTGCTTGGAAAGACGGAACTCATTTTGTAGATCGACGCCTAAGACAGTTGGTTTTCTGTGCCCAGTCATTTCCTGACCATCCAGTGAGAGGAAAATTTGTGCTTCAGAA
Organism: Pteropus medius; assembly: GCF_902729225.1. NCBI lineage: Eukaryota > Metazoa > Chordata > Mammalia > Chiroptera > Pteropodidae > Pteropus > Pteropus medius. The sequence continues at coordinate 12,484,063 of NW_024352787.1, read as the reverse complement.
AAAACATGGAGGTTAAAATGCATACATATTCAAGGACAGTTCTCTAGCATAGTGATTCTGCTAATTAAGCACTTTGATTGGGAATGAAACCTTATTCTAAAGATGTTTGCCTCTAAATATCAGTGTGATCTTGACACGTGTCTTTAGGATGCACAAGGGAATGAAGTCAAGTGGACTTCTTACAAGCAGCAGCTTGCTTGTGCTGAATGTCCATGTGGGTTAGCAATAGATAGTATCACTAGGGATTGTTTTTCTTCGCAAACTTTCGAGATCTTTAAAAGCTTATGGGACTCAGTTATCAGACCATTGGCAATGAAAAGGTTTCCATGAAAGAAGATGAGGTTGTGAAAACCTTTAAATTAATGTTGAGTAAAGGTCATGGTATGGCACAGAACTGGCACCTCTTAGGCCTGGTGATTGGTTATGACTATAACACACAAAACTCATATTCTGCACCCTCCTCCCCGCTTCTGTTTCAAAAGACTCTTGTTCTCAGATTCTTTTTGCCTCTTGAGAGGTAGATTATTTTAAGGAAAAATGAAAAGCTCTCTTTTCCTCAGAAGTCACAAGTGGTACATCCTGCTTATTATATCCTTTGTCCTGTAAAGGTACAAAGATTCAGCTCCTAATTATACGTATTTGCATTAAGAACACCCACTGTTCAGTGTAACGTGCAATTGCTGAGTTCACCAAATAGCCATGTACAGGCTGAAATCTCTTTGTTCATGGGCCTGGTGGAGCAGACTTGGTTAGCAGTTCCTGAAGGTCTTCCTGGTATATGCACACAGTTTTCTTCACAGATAGAATACACATATACTAAATATATACTCTCTCCCCCAACCCACTGTGAGGAATTCAAGGATCGAGCTGGTACTCTGGTCTGTGTCAGGGTGTTTGGTTGCCAGGATCTGCAGAAACACTGGTTGCATTAGTCTTGCCATGGGCCCTCTTGTTGGAGTTGTCATGTAGGAGGTCTCTGGATGGATATGTGTTTGTGGATGGGTCTCTGCAGGACACAAATTGACTTAGGTGTCATTGTATTTATCTATGTGTGTGAACATATGTAGCCTGACCATGACTCTGTTGGTAGTAAGCAGGTCTTGAGAGGAAATTTGGGCTTTAATAACAATGAATGCGTAAAATAAAATTGAGGAATTCCAATGGAGAAATGAAGGGATATGATCCAGATTTTGATATGATTTTTTATTGTGATAAAATAAACATAATATAAAATTTACCATTTTAATCATTTTAAAGTCTACGATTCAGTAGTACTAAGTACATTGACAATCATCACTACTATTCATTTCCCAAATTTTCATCATCCCAATGAGAAATCCTGTACCCATTATCCACTAACTCCCCATTCCCTTTTTCTCAGCTCTGGTAACTGCTACTCTATTTTTTGTCTCTATGAAGTTTCCTATTCCCGATACATGGATGATGATATGTGTATATATCATACAACATTTGTCCCTTTGTGACAGGCTTATTTCACTTAGCATAATGTTTTCATGGTTCATCTCTGCTGCAGTATATGACAGAATTTCATTCCTTTTTACAGTTGAATAATATTCTGTTGTATGTATATGCCATATTTTGTTTATCCATCTATCTGTTGGTGGACATTTGACTTGTGTCCACCTTTTAACTATAGTGAATAACGCTGCTGTGAACATTGTTGTGATGTGATATTTTTTAATAGACTAAGCTCGGGGAACAAAGTTAGGCTAGAAATGTGAAAACAAAATCACTTTTGCCTTCTTTCTCCATCTGGCCACAGCTTCAGGACTTACAGACTTTTTAAATAACTTGATTATTGTAATATAATTCCTTCTCCATTCCTCATTTCTTTAACCTTTTTTGTGTGTCAGTTCTCTACCTATATCAGTAGGAAATGTTAACCGAATGCTTTGAAATCTCTGCAATAAGGTCTTCACATCAACGTTATTATTTCTTCCAAAGTTAACTAAAATTATAGTCAAGAGAAATTCGGCAAATACTTTTGAACCTTGCCAAATCATCACCTGGGTTCGGAAGGTGTTGGTAATTCCATGCTTGGATGCAACCATATGGGGTTATTTCAAGGGCGACCTGGTATGGCGAAAGGATCAGGAGAGAAGGCTTTGAGTCAGTTTCCTGAGTTCCCATATGTGACCTTGGGAACATCACTTCCCTTCTCTCAGCCTAGTGTCTCACTTGTACAGTAAGGAAATGGGATTAAACGTCCCCTAAGATCCCTTTCAGACCTCTGAACCTAAGTTTCTCTATTGAATGTACCTACACTTGAGATGCAGTTGTACCGAGAGGCTGTTTGTGAAAAAACTTTAAAAAAAAAAAAAAATCAAGGCCTCACATTAAAAATATCTCGAACTACTATATACTGGGTTCATTTTCCTATTTTGTAATCTCTTGGTGGCGAAAATCACCGCATGCCATACACAAGCAATTCTTATGAGTGGTATGTGACCTTTAGGGCTCTGAGATAACCGAGGGTTTACGTCCAAGCCCAGGGCTATGTGTTCCCAGGTGGAGAGTAAGTTGACCTAGGTCAGCTTGGATCAGTCAGGTACTGAGATTTCCTAAGAGGAGGGGTCCCAGAAACCTCATTAGCCTGATCTAAGATATGAAATGCATTTATGATAGAAAATTCCGAGGAAGGCCATTCATCTCGCTAACCTTTTAAAATAATTTTCTCTCTAGCTTCATAGATTTATTCGAAGACTTTTTCAAGTTAATTGAGAAAAAGCTCGATGATTTAGAAAGATATTCCCCTTTTCTAATTGCCTCACCTGAACTTTTTTTCTGAGAATGTCAATTCATAAATAAGGCTCAGGGTGAATATGGCTCATAAGTGTCCTGGACTATAATATATAAAACAGAGACAATAACAGGGTCGTTGTGAGGATTAACAGAGAAAATAATATAAAAGGGCTTAGTACATGGTAAGTACTTAATGGATGTTTGCCTTTATTCTTTTTTTAATGTGGTTATGATTATCATCATTTCTTAATGAAACTAGTTCTAGGAAACTTTATTATTATAATTAACTGAGATTTTTAAGTAATCGGTGATGAATGGAAAAGATATAGTGTATCGGAAATTTCATTTTTAGAGTAAACCATGTTATAAATTTATAAAGCTATGATTTTTAAAAAACTGATTCTATGATATCTATGTTTTTAATGGAGTGCAGTAAATATATAGTCATTGATAAGTTTTATCAAGAGTTAGAGAAAATACTTAGGCTTAGGCAGTTGTGGATAAGAAGGGTTTATGAGGTTCTTTCTGGGGACGGGAAGGTCTATAAAAAATCTAAAAAATAATTTTTTAAATGATCAATAAGTTGTTCTATCTGATCACTGAGGAAAAAACAAAAAGTCCTCAACAGATCCTTGTTCAGGTCTTTTGGAAGCCTACACTAATTACTTTGGGAATTTGTCTGTGTTTTAATGTTCCCGGATATTTTGATTTGATGTAGGTAAACTTGTAGAATGCTTCCAGTTTTGAAAACTGTTCTAGAGTCCGTAAGATCTTGCTGTGACTTTAAGAGTTTGCTTTTCTCCTGAGATGCTGGTGGATAGAATTGGGCTGGGACGCAGAAGGAAGCAGGGAATGTTGAAACATGTTAGGCCAGGTTTTAGGAGTCTTGCACTTATGGCTCGATGGGAGTGAATTGGAGGAAAAGATGGTAACTGACCTGGTAATAATGAAATGTTCTTAGAATCCAAGCCAGAGAAGCCAGCAACAAGTGGTGGAGATTTATGGGAAACTGTGGAGGGCTTCCTTTTATCATTATACAGACAGCTCCATTATCTATGCTAATAGAAGATGAGAAGACACCAAGTCCACAGATTACACAGATAAACCTCATTTTCACCATTAATTTCAACTTCTTTTTCCATTAAGCCTACCTTCCTCCCCTTTTGCTCACAAGCGGCAACATTTGTCCGCTTTGATGTTTCATTATCATCTCTCTTCTCTTGCCCGGTGTTTGAGATGAAAGGACAGGAGAGACAGAGTGGCCTAAAGGTGGTAGGGAGGAAAGATGAAAAGGAGGAGAAGTAAGGGCTTGGAGAATGAATAAGCTTTACAGTTGCATCCAACTGATGGAGAAGGGAGAGTGCTGTGACCAAAACAGCAAAGCTGAGAGGGCATTTTCAAAACCATCTAGTTTCTAAATGGGTGTCTCTTTATTACATACACATATTTCCATGTGTCTGAGTTTTCATGTGGAGAAAATGTGGCTCTAGCTCCTTCCAAAACAGGAAGTTAGGCAAGGTGGTCACTCTTTGAAACACTGTGTGTGGTGTGATATTGCCTTCTAAGCACAGTTACACTGTGCTGGGTTCTCATCATAGGTCATTCTACAAGAATAATTTTTTATCTCTAGATGTAGACTCTTGTGTGCGCGCACGCACACACACACACACACACACACACACACTTATTTCTTTAAATAATGTTCACATGTTATAAAATTCAAAAGGGTATGCAGTGAAAAAGAAAATTTCCTCCTCCCCTGTCCGCAGTTGCTTGTGTATCTTTCCAAAGATATTCTGTGTGCATTCAAGTAGATATATAGTTTTTTTCTTCTTGTTGTTTTCTTCTTGTTTTCTCATGTGGATGATAGCATGCTATAAGTATTGCCTGGTATCTTCCCATTTCCATTTATCTTAGAGGGGGGTCCATATCAATTCATAAGGTACTGTCACATTCTCTTCTTGGTGCCTGCATAGTGGGATGATAATTTAAGTGTCTTGCTTAGTTTTTAATACCCCTCCTGCTTCGTTGGCCTTTGTCATGCATTTGAGACTGAGTGAGCTCTCACATTATGCCAGCACTGGCCTAGACCCCGAGATAGAACAGTGAAAAAGCGCAGCTTCTGACTCGTGGCATTTTCATCTTGTCACTGAAGGCAGACCTTAAAAAGTCATGCAGTCGTGGCCACTGTGGCGAATACTCTGAAAGGGTTGAAATTGGGGCTCTGTTGGAAGGCTTGGCAGGAGGACCTAATTTATATTAGAAACTCAGTGAAGGCCTTCTGAGGAAATTTTATTTACACTGAAACCTGGAGGATGAATGGAAGTTATCCGTGTGCAGGGCTGGGCAGGGTAGAGTTAAAGGAAACAACATGTGTGAAAGCCCAAAGTGTGAGAGAATATAGAATGCTCTAGAAACTAAAAATCTGTCACTAGCAAAGCAGAGAGCAATATAAACTTTCTCAGCAGCCGCATTACTTCTTTGTGGTGGGGAACTATCCTATGCATTATAGGATGTTTAGCAGCATCTCTGGCTTCTTCCACTGAATTCCAGTGGCACCTCCACACCCAATTTGAAACAACCAAAAATCTATCTAGACATCGCCAAGGCTGCCTAGGGGACAGACTCACCCTGATAGAGAATCACTGGTGGAAGGTAAGGCTGGAAAGGCAAGAACACAAGAAAAGTTGGCTAATATTCACAGAAATATTCTGCTACTCTGTACATGTCTTAGGCCTGCATTCCAGGTAAGTCGGCCTTATCGTTGAATATTCAGCAGACATATACAGAGCTGTGACTATTCCCCAGCACTAGGCGACATTTGGGAGGATCTAAAGAGAGAGGAGACTCAAGGAGCTCTCATCCAAAGGTTTCCAAGGTGACTCCTTCAAACCTTGAGCTCCATTCTGCAGAAAATGGTGACAGTGGTGAGAGTCGGGTTCAAATTCTGGGTGGCCCACCCTTCCTCACTGTGGGTAGAGGAAACCCCAGGGCATCAATTCTGATAATGACGGCATTTATTATACAGTGGCCCCTTCACCACAGTGAAGCGTTAAGGATTTCAGTTTATATTTAAAGTCAGGCTGGAAATGCTACTTGCGTTCTGTGCAGTGTGATTACCCATGGGACTTGTCTGAAATGGGGGTACACATGACAAAGAGCAAAGCGGCTGGCTTGGGGATTTCTGTGTATGGACTAAGAAGTAGGAAGGGCAGAGGAGAGTCTGATTCCTGGGGCTTCGGACCCCTGTGCCGCATGGTCTATGGCATCATTTAGGCATGTAAGACCTGTGTACTCTGGCCGGTGGTTCACAGAGCTCGTTGTCACTGCTTCAGAACTGATTTAGAAAAGTTAGGCAGATTCTGTTTCTGCATGGTATTCTGTGTACATCGTGTTTATGTCCTTCGGGCTAATCCTGCACTCATGACACTTCATGACATCCTTCAAAAGTAGACATAAATGGTAGTAGCAAACACAGTGAGACTGTCCTAGTCAAATCACTTTAATCCAAGGACTCCATACTCTGAAGTCACCCCGTGTTCACATTTGGAAACTGTGAGCCTTTAGTGACTGCTATAGGAGTGATGTCACCAAGATGGCAACGTAGGTCATTCCCGATTTCACTCTTCCTCACAAAGAGAAAAACTAACAACTATTCACTGACAAGACACCACTTGAAAAAATCCTAGAATAAGGGAAAGATGCTGAAGCATCCCCCGGACCACAGAGACGAGACAGACCACATTAAAAGGGTAAGAGGAGCAGCTACAGGCTGACTGCTGCCCCTCCCCAGGGCACCGCACTAACAGGTCTCCCCCGGGCCTGTGGTTCCTCCAGTGGCGAAAGAAAGCCAAGGGGGGACATCCAGCTTCCCCAGCATGTGGGGCACTCTTTGGGAGTCCACACTGTGTCTTGCCTCCGGGAGGTCTCGGTAGAGTCTGTGGGGCTTGACCACTGGGAGTCTGACTATGACTGCACGTGGATAAGGAGAGTGTTGGCCAACAGGTTGGCTTTTTTCCAAGCTGTACAAACTGAATATCAAGGACTGACGTCCTTGTCTCTCACCTAAAACTCTTGGTGCAGCGTTCTGCCAGTATGGGTTCCCAGCTGATGCTGTTCGGCTCTCTTCTACTCTCCTGTGCCATACCTTAGATTGGCACTTGAGCCAAATGGACCTGGATTTGGACCCTGAGGCCTTTGAACTAATGGTGAGAGCCCGGGAAATCTCTTTCTACAACCCGGGAAATCCCTCTCTGCAAGTGGGCTGAGGCTGAAGATCCTTGCCACAGGGGTAGACTCTGCCTACCCAGTTGCCTTTAAGTAAAACTGGAAAGCTTTTGTTTTTATGTAGATGCTTTATCCTTGTACCTGTGGTTTCATAACACAATTCTGCTTGCCAGTTTTAGGAATCACGTGCTTAAAGAAAAAAAGGAAACCAAATAAATACTCTCTAGGGCAGGACACAGTGATACAGGTCACTGTGATGGGCTCTTTGAATGTAGAAGCAGTTCTCAGAGTACCGGCTCTGAGAAGCTAATTGTGGTTCTATGAACATTAACAGTTCAAGGACACCCTCGGCTGGCAGGCGGTGGGGTTGGAGAGGCTATGTGACCCTACTCAGTACACCAGCAGTTCATGGAGTCTTGGGGTAGGGGCAGGGAGACAAGACACCCAAACTGATGACACTAACCAGGGTGTGGAACCTGGTTGAGATGCATTCCTAGTTTGGTCCTATCAGACCGCAGCGATATCTGGTTCTTTTTAAGAGTATATTGGCCACAAAAAGGTAAATACTGTATGATTCCACTTATATGAGGTTCCTAGAGGAGTTAAATTCATAGAGACAAAGAGTCAAATGGTGGATGCCAGGGACTAGAGAGAGAAGCAAGTGGAGACTTAGTGTTTAATGGTTACAGAGTTCTACTTGGCAAAGACGAAAAAGTTCTGGAGATAGATGGTGGTGAAAATGAACTATGCACTTAAAAATGTTTAAAATAGTAAATTTTATATTATGTGTATTTTATCACAAAAGTGCATTGGCATCGCAGACTTGGAAGTTTCATGAAGCAGGACTTAAATCTTGACTCAGTCACTAGCTGCATAAGCAGTAAGAAAAGATAACTTTTCTGAGCATCAATTTCCTCATTTTCGGAATAAGAATAATAGTAGCTCTCAGAGTTGTTGTGAAGATAAATAGTTTACTGTCTGGCATACAGTAGGTCCTCAATAATGTAAGCTTTTTGTTATGATGATTATTACTTTTACCAGGTACTTGGGTCCTCTTCCTTGCCTTAGTAGAGCTGCCACTTCTAGTGGACATCCTTACTGCTCCAGGATTATGCCTGGGGATCACTAGGCATCTTATGTCAACGTTTTGTCCATGGTTCTTTAAGGATGCCAGGAATAAAAACAAAAGAAGTTGGACCGAGGTCCCTGTGCTATTAGTTTTCAAGAGTGAATCAGCTTCAGTTTTCCAAAATGTGATCATTTGAGGGACCCCACATTCAAATCGCCTAGGAAGTTAGCATCCTAGACGGCAGTCATGCTAAACCAGAAGGAATGGAAGTGGGCCACAGGAACATGCATTTTAAACAGACTCCTCCCCTCAGGTGGCTCTGATGTTTACTGGACTTGAGAACCACTGTTCACTGGGTATGAGAAGTAGCCCTCAACTCTGCCCACCTTGAGAATCCTTTGTGAAGCTTTTTCGCAGCAGAAACACCAGGACCACTCCTAGAGATTTGGATTCCATAGGTTCCAGTTTAAGATGTGCTTGTGAGTTTTTAAAGATAAAAATCTTAGCTGCCATTTACTGGGCAGTGACTGGGTGCCAGGCACAGAGCTAAATGTGTATTTTCTCATTTAATCTTCATGACCACCCTGTGAGGCAATTCTTATTATGAACCCTGCTTTAGAGATTAGGAAACAGGTTCAGAAAGGTTAAAGGATTTACCCAAGGTGATACAGCTGGGAAGTAGAAGAGCTGGGATTTAAACCCAGAGGCAGGCTGATTCCAGAGGCTGGACTCTTAAGCACTGTCATAAGGTTGTCCTAGGAGTAGGACGAGGACTAAGGTGAGACAGTTGGGACACCCAGGACACGCATTTAAGGAGGCAACACACAGGCTCCTATGAGTGCAGAGTGAGGGCCTCCCTAAATGTTGCATCCTGGGCACCTCACTTGTCTCACACTAGTACCAGTCTTGCCTAGGAGAGCATGTTCTTTAAGCAGAATAGTTAGTTTCTTCACCCTGGTGTGTGTAAGCCTATGGCCCGCTAATAGGGCCCCAGGTCTCCCCATCAGTGGAATGCTTTCTCATCCCAGGGCCCCTGCTTTGGGTTAGAGTCCTGGCCTCAGGGAAATCTCAGGCGCTGACTCAAAATGTTCCTTTTTGGGAGAGGTGTTAGCAAAGATGGTTGCCAAGCAACTCCAGGGGCATCTATCTACAGTGATAATTTCTCTCTTTTTCCCCTTTTTTTGAACATCTAGGCTGCTTTTCAGTTTCTCTCTTGGCCTTGGGATTGTTAGTGTTTTCATGAAGGGTGCGCTCCTTTGGATATGGAACAGAGATAGCTTTTCAGTGCCGCTTAGAGGTGTCCTTTTGATGGGCGATCTGCCTGCTAAGTGGGTGTGAAAGACCTTTCCCTTCTTCAGCCACAGCGATGCCCTAGTTGTCACTGGCTCTGAGAGGCAGTGACAAAGAAAATTCTTTGACTGGAGCAGCTGAAAAAGGCACAGAATGCATCTCCCCCATGAGGACAGGGTGATGTGGTAATGTTAGGTTCCCTGACTTTGGATTTCACCTACTCTCCATTAACCAGCACTTAGCATTTCCTACTCAATGGCCCAGCTGGTCCTGGAGGACTCTGTCTGTCTGTCTGTCTGTCTGTCTGTCTCTGTCTCTATCTCTATCTCTGTCTCTCTCTGTCTCTTTCTGTGTCTCTGTCTCTATCTCTTTCTATGTCTCCTTGTGTCTCTGTCTCTCTGCCTCTCTTTCTCTCTCTGATTTCAGAGACCAGGAGAACCTTTGACAAGTGTCAAAGGTTCCTCTTCAGCACTGTCCTTTCTATTCAGTTGTGGGGTTTCTTTGGCAGGCCCCAGACCTCTTGGTCTGCTGGCTAGTATTTCAATCCTCATTTAAGGGCCAACAGGTTGTGGGCTGGAGCACCTTTCACACATGGCAGAATCAGCCCAGACTGGCAGGAAGAAAGGAAAACACCAGGAAGGTGAAACTGCTCACATTTGGATGAGGTTGGCCCCATTTGGCCTACCCACCCATGACAACCCTGTTAGCTGAGGCTTCTGTTCCCTTAAGCTACGCCCTTGACTTTGACCTCACAATATTTTGCAGAAGCGAGGCAAGACCCAAAGATAAGGTGGAACTCAAAGGAGCCCTGCCACTTTCAGAAGCTCAGACCAAACACTTAATGGCAGAAGACAATTGAAAACAGAGACCACCCTGTTTTATGCAAACCCAGTATATAACAATTCAGCCTTAGATTGGTGGGCTATTTGCTTTCCAAAAGTAATTATTGGGGTTTCCATTAAATAGTAAATTGTCCTAGAGCTTTTTGAAAATGATATTTTTCTTTGCCAAAGTTTTGGTAACACCTACTTTTAGGCCTCTTTTGCCAGCTCCTCCTTCTATTTGGCTCCGTGTCAGCTCACCTGCTCCTTGCCCACACCTCGAACATTCCTCTGTGGTGATTCTGGCACTTCTGCCTCCAGTCCTGACCTCTTCTCTACAGAGTGTTTGACTCAGCCCTCTGGTGTCCTGCATTGGACAGCCCCTTGTGGTTATCCTTACTGCACCCCCAGACCTCCCGCCACAGACCCCAGGCAAGCGCAGAGCCTTCTTTGTGTCTTCCCTCGCCCACTGTCTTCAGGAAGGCCCTCCCTCCCTTTCTCCTGCCCTCCTGCTCTGCGTTAAGAGCAATTCTCTGGCCCTCTCCGTTTCCTTCCACTCCCTCAGCCCCCACCCCCGGCTAGCCTGCCTCATAGCCTACCTAGATTTTTATAATAACTGCTTAATTGGTCTCCCTGTCTCCATCTTTCCTGCATTCCGCTTCAAAATTAATCGCCTAAAAGTCACATTTTATCAGGTTGTTCCTCTAGTGAAAACTTCCCCATCGACCACAGTTAATACAGTATTTCAGGTCCTCTATGCCTCAGTCCCTTCAAATCCGGACAGGTGGTTTGCCTCTCACAGCCCTTTGGACAAGCCATGTTCCATCCTGATCCCAGTCTTTGCCTCTGTGGGGTCCTCTGCTTCTAGTGCCTTGACCTCAAGCAAATGTTCTCATTCTGCAGGTCCCAGGCCCCATTTTCTCTCTGAAGAAGCCTTCCTCAACCTCTCAGGCTGCACACCCTGACCTCCTCTGGACCCCATATTGCTGTCTGTACCTACCATGTACTTTGGCCTAAATCTTACACTTCATGGCCATTTCATTGTCTACAAAGCCAATCCACTGTTTGCCTGATGTCTTATTCTCACAACTGCTTTATAATCTTGTAGAGATGGGTATGAAGGACCATATCTTCCCTTTTTCTTTCCTGAGTTTTTTTTCATCCAATAGAGTGTTGTAGTTTGTCTAGGCATCCAACTTATTTTCCAGGTATATGTCTTGACATACCTCTATTTTATTTTATTTTTTTCTTTATTAATTGTGGTAAAATACAAATAACATAAAATTTACCATCTTGATCATTTTTAAGGGTACAGTTCAGTAGTGTTATGTACATTTCACATTGTTGTACAACCAATCTCCAGATCTCTTTTCATCTTGTAAAACTGAAACTCTATATCCTTTAAACAACTCTACATTTATTAGTATTTTCATTTTTAAAAGCAGTTTGGAAGTGACCTATGAGTTTCTTTGATTTATTATCTCATGTTTTAAAGCTGTTGAGATTCTAAGAATGTGCAGGACTTCTGAAGTTTCTGTTTAGGTAAATATTTGGAACCACAATGCAAAAAGGTCCAGCTCAGCTTAGGATGTCACAGCCCCAAGATCCTCCATGAGTTCATATGTCAGCAGTGAAAAGTCGGAGGAAAAGCGCTACGTTTTAGGGCTAGAGTCACAGACACCTTTGAGCAGCCTAAAGTTTCTCAGTTCAAATATTCTTTTTTGCCCCTCCATCTTAATGTTAATTTTAAAAGTTTTTGAATATAACATTGAAATAATAATAGTACCATGGTCATTCATATATGTACCACTTAAAGTTAAAAATTAGTTCACATTTCATCTTATTTGCCTTTTTATAAAGCTATATGTTTTGTACCATTTGAAACTAGGTTGTAGACATTATGATACTTCACCTCTAAATATTTATTATTTTGACACATCTTGATTGTGTAACCTTGAGCTACTCAAGTTCTTAGAGCCTCATCTTGTATAAATATGTATGTATGTTTTTGCTAAACCATTTGGAAGAAAGTTGCAGACAACATGACATTTCACATCTCCTAAAAATAAAAGCATTCACCTACATAATTATAATATCAGTATCACACTTCAGAAACTAATAGCCATCTTCTAATAGCATCTAATATCTAGTTCCTATTCAAATTTCTCCTATTATCCCCTACCCCGCAAAGTTTATAGCTGCTTTTTTCATAGATACATTTTAAAAATACATATAACAAGGATCCTATCTAGATTCATACATTACGTTTGGTTGTTATGTCTCTTTGGTTGATTTTAATCTAGAACAGTACCCCCTGTATGTGTGTGTATATATGTATACATATGTATACATATATATTTCTGTGTATACACATATAAAACATTGCCATTCAAAATGCTTTGCATTCTGAATTGTCTGATTACTTCCTCGTGGTGTCATTTACCTTCTTTTTCCATGCCATGTTTTTCCCCCATACTGGAAATTAGAGCTAAAATCTCAGATTCGAGCTCAGCATTTTGGCAAGAATACATCCAATGTGATCCTGAGCACTTCATTAAGCATCTCATCAGGGGGCACATGATGTCAGGGCACCCAATATTAGGTATTGATCACTTGGTAAGGTGGTAGCCACCTCTCTCCATTGCAGATATGTTTTCCTTCTGCAGTTAGCACACCATTCTGTGGGTGATGCTTTGGTAACAAGTGAAACTTGTTGTCCAACAAGAAATTTCATGGAATCACCTTGGCATCCATTGATCCTTGCCTGAATCAGTTATTTCTTTTGGGGTTGTAGAATGGTCATTTGATCTACATTTATTGGCTGACATTCATCTATAAAGAAGACTTCTATAATGAAGACTTCTCATCAACAAGGGATGGACTATTAAATTCCTCCTGAAAAAGCAGAGTAAAGTTTTTCCCTCTGATTAGCAATTTTCAGAGTAAAGAGTTGCACACCCATGATTTACACTAAGGTGGGGCAAGGGCAAGGACAGGCACTTTTCAGTAAGATGCGTGTGAAAACCCATAATCTATGGCAAATCTAGGTAAATAGAGCAAGCTTTATAGTGCAAACTTCAGAAGTGAAGTGTGATCACATCTTGGTTGATAGGGCATGAGTTTTAAAACATGAAGAAACATTATTCCACACACCCAGTGACTTTCTTCTTTAATTTGGGGGAGGAAGGAGATAATTATACTTAAATTAATCCTTCTACCTTCCAGCTGGAGCCTAGCATTTAGCCTGGGTCTGGTGAACTGCTGGAGTTAAACTGCAAACCAGGGTGAGTGATGCTCTGCAAGTTATGAAGCTAGAGCAGTACTTCCTGCATCATGATTCACTAGGCAGTGTCCAGACACTCCTGCATTGGGTTGGGCTCTGTGCAGGATATAAAGATGGAATAGCCCTGGCCCCTGCCCTCCAAGAACCCAGGAACTCTCCAGGCAGCAGACTAGAAACTCTGATGCCACTTAGAGAGTGAAAGGTGGCTTGAATGCCCTGGAGCCCAGGGAAGGAAGAGATTTCAGTCGCTATCTGCAAGACCTTTGACCTTTGACCTTGGGTTTCTGACCCTGGAGCACAGAAGGGTATGTAATTGGAGCCAAGTTAATGTTTGAAGAATGAATGAATGAATGAATGAATGCTCCATCAAGGATGGCTAGGATTTGACACTGAGCATTCTACGGAGAGAGAACAGCATAAATAAAGGCCTGATGAGGTCTGTGAGTTCCCCAGAAAGTCGCTTTTGGAAAAAGGAATTAGAATGAGTCCTGGATCAGCCATGAATACTGAAGAGAAACTGTTCATAATTTAGTCCAGTTGTATACCTACCTGATAACCAACACAACTCAGTTTTTTGTTTTGGTTTGGTTTGGTTTGGTTTGGTTTGGTTTGGGTTTGGTTTTGTTTTGTTTTGTTTATAAAGTAGACTTTTCAGGAAACAAGCTCCTTTTTTGTGTTTTGCTGTTTCTGTTCAGTGTGCTAGATGGAAGGGTTAGTCTCTCTCTCTCTCTCTCTCTCTCTCTCTCTCTCTCTCTTTCTTTCACACACACACACACTATTACACACACACACACACACACACACACACACACTTTGCATTTTTAGGTCTTGCTGCCCAATTAATCTGTAACAGCTTTTCTATTACAATCAATGTTGTGCTAGTAAATGCTTAATAACTTGCTCTGTAAATAAATTTGTATATACATGTTTATTATACATTTTACTATTAAAAAGGCTGTTTAACATACAATTTTAAAATAATAAAATATTTACTACTCCTTATGGTAAATTTCCATATAGTCAGTGGATTCTCACAGAATGCTTTCGATGAATTTTGCCAAATTCTTCTATCTCCAACCACCCTAAAAAACTGAAATTGACAAACAGGTGTTAATCTAAGTGTTGGTTGATATTTTCGTTTAAGTCAGTGAGTAAGGTGAAAGAACAAAAAGATATGTTGGAACCTTCTCTCGGTTGTTGGTGACGATTTCTTTCTGAATTGGATAATAGTGTTCAAGTACCAAGAAAATATGTCATTTTTTTTGTGCTACTCACAATACACCTATAGATATACTTTTAAATCTAAAAGCATTACTAAAATTTTCTCCATCATTTTCTTAAATCTAGATAATCAAATAATAAATCAATCCTTTATTTGTAGCACTTGGTGATTTCTGTGATATAAACTCTCCCAGCACCACATTTCAAGCTGTCCATATGCAATCACTGCACTCAGAGTTGGGAAGAGAAGTGCATTAGACCAGCGTTACATAGAATTTTCACCATACAGATACAGTAGATGTAAATAACTTTAACAGCAGCAGTCAGCAAACTATGGCCCATCTTCAAAATCCGGTCTGTCATCTGTTTTTGTAAATAAAGTTTTTATTGAAACACAGCCACATTTATTCATTTCTGTATTGTCTCTGGTTACTTTTGCACTACAGTGGCAGAGTGAAATGGCTGAGACAAAGACACTCAAAACATAAAATATTTACTACCCGACCCTTTCTAGAAAAAGTTGTCAATCCCCACTCAAAACATAGATAATAGTAAAATGCAGGAAAATAAATAGGAAGTGATCAGTTTTGAGTATTCATTTCTTTTATCAATATAATACGTTTAATTTTATGTCAAATAATTTAAATAATTTATTAATTGGCTCACCAAATTCTTGAAAACTTTAACAGTCTGGCCTTGCGAGCCTATACAGGCCAGTTCTAGGTCACCTTTGAGGATTTCAGCTTTTAGTGCCAAAAAATGAAGCTGTCACTATGAGAAAGAAGCAGCTGACAATACCAGATTGGAAGGGGAGCCGTAATAAGAAGGATTTGAACCACTTGAAATTGTGGTCTAATTGTCCATAGAAATCAGAAGAAAGCATTTTTGAGGTTAGTTATCATATGTTTTTTTTACCCCTCTGAGGGCCTGTGGTTTGTTTTGGTTTTTCAAATGAGTTTTCTTCAGAGCTAATTTAAAAACTCAATACAGCATGTGTTTCTTACCAAATTTTGTGAGCATCTGTCTTGAGCCCATTTAGCCCCTGACAGACGCCCAGCAGCTTTCAGAACTCCCCCAGATGTTCTGTGTCCCGAGAAAGGCTGACTTCCTGTTCCTGGCCGTGAGCGCGAAGAGAGGTGGCCCCACCAGTTGAGTTGCACGGGAGTTTTCCCTGCCGCCATTTCCTGCTGGTTGCCTTTGAATGGATTACAGATGGTCAGAAAAAGACTTCTTGGCACAGAGAGAGGACCAGTCTTTAGTGCTTTGTAGGGAAGGATTTATAACAGGATGGCAGTGTATGCCTACCCAGAGTGGGTCCTGCTGCCGCGGCCTTCCTGGAGACACTAGCTGCCTTGGGGACAGGGTCTGTGGGTAGAGGGACTGGGCAGGAAGAAATGGGATGTTTACTTTTATGTAACACCTTTCATCCAATGGGGTCTCAAATTGCCCTGTGTCCAAAGGTGTTAGGCCCCTATGGAGGTGTTGTCACCTGGAGATTAGGTATTCAGGTAAATTCTGCATGTGTCCAGCTCTTATAGGAACTATAGTAAATCCTCATATCTTTTCAAAGTGACGTAAAGGCAGATATGGCTATTTCTTTTTTCTTTTTTTTAAATCACATTGTAGAGCACATTTAATTTTTAAGCTTTTAAAAATAAAAATAAAATTTATTATTTTAACTATTTTAAAGTATCCAATTCAGTGGCACTAAGTACACACACACTGTTGTCCAATATCACCACCACTATTCTTTTCTAGAAGTTTTCCATCATCCCAAACAAACTCTGTACCCATTAAACAAGAACCCCCCATCCCTCTCTCCCCTCAGCCCTGGTAGCCTCTACTCTACCTCTGTCTCTTTGAATTTGCCCATTCTAGGTACTTCAAATAAGTGGAATCATGCAGTATTTGTCCTTTTTTGACTGGCTTATTCACATAGCATAATGTCCTCAAGGCTTATCCATATTATAGCATGTATCTGAATTTCCTTCCTTGTAAAACTGAATAGTATTCCATCGTGTGTCTATATCACATTTGTTTATCCATTTTTCCGTTGATGGACACTGCACTCTTTTCACCTTTGGCTGTTGTTCATGTGGTTCTGTGGACATGGGTGTCAGATGGAGTCAGGTGGAGGCTCGGAGAGTTGGTTTGTCCGGGACGATTCCTCAGCGCTTCTGAGGTAACAGCCCAGTGCCGCTCCAGTCAGAGCAGCCAGGACGATGTATGCAGGAGGGCCCGCTTCAGGTATGCCAGCCCAAGGGTCAAAGGAGCTGTGTACCCTCCAGGCTACATCTGCCCTTTTTCTGACTTGCCCAAGGGTACTTTACTACCCAGGGGAGCCCTGCTGGGGCCGAAAATCTGAGGCCAGACTGCACATGGCCACTGGTGCTTTTGCTTCCTGGGCGAGAGGAAGCACTTGCTGGGCAAAGGCCAGTGCAGAAGACTCAACTAACGAGGTCAAGATCTCTAGAATTGGGTCTCCATCTGCCAGAAATCAGGGGCAAGGCCTGGTGAGCTTCATCTCTGAGAGAAGGGTGGGACTATAGGGTACCTGGTGCACAGAGCCAGTAAAATATATCAGGAAGAGAAGAGGAACAGGCAGTGTCTGAGTCTGCTCAGGCTACTATAACAACACCACGGACTACGTGGCTTTTAAACAACAGACATTTGTTTCTCACAATTCTAGACTAGGAGTCTTAGGTCAGGGCACCAGCATGGTCAGATTCTGGTGAGAACCCTCTTCAGGGTTGCAGACTTCTCATTGTGTCCTCACATGGCAGAAGGGGTTAGGGAGCTCTGTGGGGTCTCTTTCATAAGAGCCCTAATCCCATTCTGAAGGCTCCTTCAAATCACATCCCAAAGGCTCTACTAACTAGCACTATCACACTGGGCGCTAGGATTCCAACCTGTGAACTTGGAGGGAACTCAAACATTCAGACCACAGCAGGCAGGTCTCAGGAGGTGGGGTGTGGATGGCACAGGGCCTGAGAATAGGCTCAAAGGTTCAGGGCCTAGAACAAGACAAGACAGTGTGAGAACTTCATAGAGAACAAGGGGAGGATGGTATGGAGACCTTAGGAGGGAGTAATGGGAAAGTGCCTCACAGGAAGTGTCATGAAGTGAACAACTACATCTTTTCTGACCAAAGATGGTGGCGGGAAGAATAGAAGAAAGAAGTAGTGGCATTTCTTCTTAACAAAATTATTCAGCATTAATTGTGCACAGAGCCCTCTGCTGGGGTTTGGGAGGGACACAAAATAGTGACTCTTGACTTGTGTGATGTGCAAAGCCCTCCAATTGCATGAAGACTCTTGGAAGCATAAGGGCATATTTTGTGTGTGCACACGTTTTCTGGAAATGGATTCTGTGGCTTTCCTGAGATCCTTCCTCCTCAAAGACATGGCTCCCCATCCCTTCAAAACAAAAGTGTTTAAAGAATTTTACAGCTCGTGGGGGAGACATGCGTGCACCCAGATGTAACCATGGTGTGAGCTACATGGGACAGGATCCAATGTGTGTGCTACTTTAAGAGTTGAATTTTGGTGTTACAGTTCATTACACTTTTAAAACTTCTTTGAGGAAAAGTTCTCCCTGGTTTGGGGTAGAAAGTTAGAGAGAAGCCTAGATAGTAAAACCACTTTAAAATCTAGCCCTGCTGACATGATTTGCTGATATGACAGGCTTTTTACCTGGAGACAGAGATAGACAGATAACGTGGTACACTGGATGAAGAAGCCACTTTTGAATCTCATCCCTGTGTATAATTGATAGTGGAGGAGCCTGTTCTCGGAGAAGGCAAAATACAGGCTTTACACTCAGATCTTAGCTAACAACTTGGCCCCACTGCCCCCTCACTGTGCGACTTTGGGCAAATTACCTCGCCTCTCTGTGTCTCAGCTTGCTCAGTTTAACAACAGCGTTGGTCCTAGGGAGGGTTAGGGCTGACTCATGAGCTGGCGCACTGTTGAGAGTCAGGAAGTGGCAGCTGTTATCGTTGCCTGACAGAGGGGGCATGTCTAAGAAGTCAGGTGGTTTCCGCAGGTTAACTGCTGGGTTGCGCTTCAATTATAGGAGCAAAACATGGGCCAGAATTTGAGAGCAAAGGGAAAGAGGTGTTGTTGGAAGGTGAGTTTGAAAGCTCACCAAAATGAAGAGATGCGTTAGAAGGAAAAGGGCAACAGGAAGGAGTAAGGACTGAAGTTTCTTGGGGGCAGAGACCTGCGTTCAGCCTCTTTTAATAACGACTTTTAGCCTCTCTGGGCTCGGACTTTATCCGCTTCTCCAGCTCACCCTACACATCAGGGCTCCCAGCGAGGGCATGAACAGAGGCTGGGGAGCCAGGAGGGCAGGCTGGGGAGCTCCTGAGAGGGGCCCTCCTGCAGGCAAACGAGGCCTACTTTCTAAACAGGTAGACCACATGGGTCATGGATCCCTCCTTCTGAGAACAGAGGGAGCAGGAGGGCGCAGAATATTTGACAGAAGCCCCACACTTGTTCTGTGTCTACTCGTCAGGAGGCAAAGGGGTCAGTACTAGGCCTCTTGAGTCAGAGAGACCTGGCTTCGATGCAGTCCTAAGAAAGTCACATCACCCCCTAGAGTCTCAATTTTCCCATCTGTTAAATGGGATAATCACAAATACTCCATAGGGTTGTTGGGAAGAGTAAAAAAAGAGAACAGACAATACTTAGCTCAATGCACAGCCCATAGTAAGTGCTCAGTAGACATCTCCTCTCATTGCCATTGAGAATCCCCAGACGGGAAGACTAGGAACGTTGTTCAGAAGACGCAGTGCCTTGGCAGACTGCGCTGTGGATGCCACTGGACTTAACGGCTCAGAAGGAAACACCATCAATAAATGGCCCTTAAACTGGAGACCTAAGCAGGGAGCTGGCAGTGTGCAGACTTGGCACATCTTTCAGAGCCTCAGTTCTACTTGCAGGGTACTTTCTAGTGGAAAGTTTTATTTTTTTATCTTCATTTCATAGTAAATAATAATAATAAAAAAAAATGCTGCCAATTAAACTACAGCCACTGTTGATTTTAAAGATCCATCCTGATTTTAAAGATGCTACAGTGTGGTCGTGGTGGGGGGTGGGGGTGGGGGAGAATGGCTCAGAATTAATGAAACATAGTAGAGCAAAATTAGAGTGTAAAACAAAATTTACATTAATTTTTAAAATAAAACATGGAAGTTTAAGAAACATTGAAAGCTCTTGGTATAGCCCCAGAATATGAAAAATTGTGTGTGAACTTGCCTCCACCATCAGGGTGG
Source organism: Pteropus medius (assembly GCF_902729225.1). Lineage (NCBI taxonomy): Eukaryota > Metazoa > Chordata > Mammalia > Chiroptera > Pteropodidae > Pteropus > Pteropus medius. The sequence goes on along the minus strand of NW_024352787.1, from coordinate 12,464,114 downwards.
CTCGATTTAAAGGGTTGAGGGTAGGGAGGGAGGAGCAGCTGGGTTCGATCTTCCTGTAAGTTTAGATGAGAAGTGTTGGGGTGGGGAGGAAGTGACCCCAGACTCCAGAGCCCAACCTGGGCCTGAATATCCTCAGGGAGCCATCATTTGTGTTCACTTCACTTAGGAGGAAAATCTATATGCCGCACTTTGAGGAGGAGGGAGGGAAGGGGTCAGGAAACCAAGTTAACAACCCCACACCTCCTAAAGGCTAGAAACTACCCAGTGAGAGAGGCTGCTTCCTGTGACCCACAGACCAGCACATCTCCCAGTGGGCTCCTAGCCCTGCTGTTTTGATGTTTTGGTGAAGATTTTGGAGGACATGCTGCTTCACCCTCTTGCCCTTGAAAAGTTGACAGCATGTCTCAGGTGGGTTGGAAGGGTCTGATTGAGCTCCCTTCTTCCTGCCAGGGACCCTCTGCCACCCGCCACCCCCCATGCATGTTACCATGCGGGGCCGGGCCTATGAGCTGTCACGGTGCTGTCAGGGAGGCTTCTGCCCTTTCCTTGGCAGGGAAGTGAAATCACAGACTAACTTCTGTGGAGAGTTCTTATTTGTGGCAGTGCTGGGCTCTGGGGATTGGAGGGGAGCTTGCAGGTGGAGCATGGAGGCTGTGTGATTCCCTGGGGTGATAATTAATGTAGGGTGTTGGAGCAGGGAACCCAGAGAGGAGCAAAGAGCAGTGACCTGCCCCTGAGGACGTACTCTGGTCCGGAGGAGGAAGGGACTTGAGGTGAGAGAGTGGATATTGAGTAAGCTGAGAATCAGTATGCTCTAGGCTGGGCACCCTGAGCAGACATTTGTGGAGGCTTTGGGCCTCTATGAGTAAATTTTTAAGGTAAATATATGAGTAAATATATAAATTTTTTAATTTTTTAATAAAAAAATTTTTAATACAAAAGTGATATATGATCACTATAGAAAATACACATCAACAAAAGAAGAAAAACTAGCCTATAATCCTGTCACCTAGAATTAACCGGTGCTGATCTTTTTTTAAAAAAATATTTACAAAAATTAGATGATTTTATATTGTTTTGATTGTGGTGAGCATTGTTCCAAGTTATTAACTATTCTATTATATATGTGTTCCATAATTTATTTAACCAGTTCCCTGCTGTTGAATATATTGGTTGTTTCACTATTAAAAATAATTTTACAGTCAATAAAAGAATATCCTTGTAGCTAAATTTTTGCACACATTCATGATTATTTCCATAGTATAAATGTTTAGAAGAGAAATGCTATTTTTGAGGCTTTTGATACTCATTGTTAAATTGCCCTCTAGAAATACTGTACCAATTCACACCCCATCAGGAATGTGTGAGATGTGTGAGAGTGGCTGTTCTCTGAACTTTGGCCAATACTTCCCTAAAGATTTTCAAATATTTGATGATTTAATAAGTTCAAATGTTATCTTTTATTTACACTCTCATGATTACTAATGAAGGTGAATATTTTTCATGTATTTATTAGCCACTTGCATGCATTCTTGTGTGAGTTGCTTTTTCATGTTTTTTGGTTAGTTTTCTATTGGTCTCAATCTTTTTCATTGATTCGTAAGAGCTCTGTATATATTAAGGCTAATTTATCATTTCTGTCATTTATATGTTGATCACGTGATTTCTAGGAAAATCTTATAGCTCAAAAATTCTGTGACTCTGATGTATCCTGGAGGACCAAAATAGCTTGGAAAATAAAAATTCCCAGATAATTCCCAAGCCACATGGTAGATGTTACTGGATGTTGGCAAGAACCACTAGTATTAATAATTATACCGACAAGACAGAACTAAGAATAAGAACTACCATTTACTGAACAACTATTATTTATTTACCTGGCACTTTGCATATATTAGCCTTTAAATCCTATCAGCCTAGAAAGAGCTGAGCAAATTGGGGCAGAGAAAAATGAAGTACTTCACTTGAGTTCATGCAGCTAATAAGTAGCAGAGTCAGGATTTGAACCTGGATCTACCTGTCTCTACTAACCACGTGCTTTCTACTCTACCAGCTGACTCTCATTCTCAGGGTAAACCACAGTTTTACCACTCAGGTCTTCCTCGGCTACCTCCACAAAGAGTAGCAAATTGGAGAGAAGGCACCTTCCAGTGTAGTCCCCTCTGTGTGACATTTGGCTGACCCTGTGATTCACACGTGTGTGTGTGTGTGTGTGTGTGTGTGTGTGTGTCTGTGTGGTTCAGTGTCTGTGTGTCTGTGTGTTAATAATAGCTTTATTGAGATTAATTCATATGTCATAAAATTCACCTCTTTAAAGTGTATAATTCCATATTTTCGGCATATTCACAAAATTACGCCAACAACACCATCACCTGACTCCAGAACATTGTTATTACCCATAAGCAGTCACCCACCATCCCCGCTACCTGACCCCAGCCACTAGCAACCACTAACCTCCTCTCTCTCTCTATGGATTTACCTATTCTAGATATTTCACATAAATAGAATCAAACGATGGGTGGCCTCTTGTATCTTACTTCTTTCATTTAGTGTAATGTTTTCAATGTTTATCCATGTTGTAGCATGAATCATTACTTCATTCCTTCTTATAGCTTAATAATATTCTATTTTATGAATATACCCCACATTCTGTTTATCCATTTATCAGTTGACATTTGGGTTATTTCCACCTTTTGGCTATTGTGAATTGTACTGCTATGAATATTTGTGTCCAAGATTCTGTGTGGACTTTTTTTTTTTTTTCCCAGTTCTCTTGGGTATATATCTACAAGTGGAATTACTGGATTATATGGTATTTCAATGCTTAACTTTTTGAAGAACTGCCAAACTATTTTCCAAAGCAGCTGCATCATTTTTTCTTCCCACAAGCAATGTACGAGGGTTCCAATTTCTCTACATCCTTGCCAATATTTGTTATTGTCCATCTTTTTGATTATAGCCGTGCTAGTGGGTGTGAAGCAGTGTCACATTGTAGTTTTGATTTGCATTTCCCTCATGACTGGTAACATTGAGCATCTTTTAATGTCTGTATTGGCACGTATTGGCAATCTTTTTTGGAGAAAAGTTTTTTAATTCTTTGCCCAAGTTTTAATCAGGTTATTTCAACATTTTTATTAAGTTGTAAGAGGTATGTGTGTATATATATATATATACTATATATATACACACATATATATTATATATATACATATAGTATATATATTTTACATATATATATATACACACACACACACACACATATATATATATATATTCTGGATATAAATCCTTTATCAGATACATGATTTGGAACTATTTTTTTCATTCTGAGTTGTCTTTTTGCTTTCTTAATGGTTTGCTTTGAAGCACAGAAGCTTTTAATTTTTATTATGTCCTATTTATCGATTATTTCTTTGTTGCTTGTGCTTTTGGTGTCATAGCTAAGACACCATTGTCTAATCTAAGGTCACAAAGATTTACTCCTGAGTTTTCTTGTAAGAATTTTATAGTTTTAGCTCTTACATTTAGATCTCTGATCTATTTTGAGGTATTTTTGTAATGCTGTGAAGTAGGGGCCCAAATTTATTCTTTTTCATGTGGCTATCCAGTTGACCTCATACCATTTGTTGAAAAGACTATTCTTTCCCTCCTTGAATTGTCTTGGAACTCTTGTTGAAAACCAACTGACCATAAATATGAGGGCTTATTTCTGGACCTCAGTTCAATCCCATTGATCTACATCTCTATCTCATGCCAATACCACACTGTAGCTTCATAATAAGTTTGAAACCAAGAAATATGAGTCCTCCAACTTTGCTCTTTTTCATAGTTGTTTCAGCTTGAAACAACATGGGCTCCTTGAATTTACATATGAATTTTAGGATCAGTTTGTCAATTTTTGCAAAAAAGGCAGCTGGAATTCTTATAGAGATTGTGTTAAATCTGTAGATCAGTTTAGGGAGTATGGCTATCTTTACAATATTAAGTTTTCCAGTACATGAACATGAGATGTCTTTAAGATCTTTACACTAATGGTTAATTTGTCAACTATGTTTGCAGTTTTCAGTGTACAAGTCTTGCACCTCTTTGGCTAAATTTCTTTGTAAGAATTTTTTTTATGCTATTGCCAATGGAATTCTTTTTTTAATTTCATTTTTAGATTGCTCATTCTTGTGTACCATTCTTTTATGTTGCAGCTTGCTCACCTTGTTCTAATAGTTTTGAGTGTGTACATATTCTATAAGATTTTCTACATATAAGATTGTGTCATCTACAAATACAGATAGTTTTACTTTTCCTTTTCAATATCTAATGTGTATGTGTGTGTTGTATTCTTTAGGATTTTCTACATATAAGATCATGTCATCTACAAATACAGATAGTTTTACTTTTCCTTTTTAATATGGATGCCTGTTATTTCTTTTTCTTGCCTAAGTTCCCTGGCTAGAATCTCCCATATAATATTGAAAAGAAGTGGTGAGCATGGCCATCTCTGTCTTGTTCCTGACCTTGGAGAGAAAGCTTTTAATCTTTCACCATTAAGTATGATATTAGTTGTGGACGTTTTATAAATACCCTTTAACGAGTTGAGGAAGTTCTCTTTTATTCCCGGTTTGCTGAGAGTTTTTATCATAAATGTTGAATTTCGCCAAATGCTTTTGTTGCATCCATTGAGATGATCATGTGGTTTGGTCTTTTATTCTATTAATATGGTGTATTACATGGATTGCCTTTTGTATATTGGACCACTCTTGCATTCCTACAATCAATTCCACTTGTCCATGGTGTATAATTCTCTTTATGTGTTGTTGAATTTGGTTTGCTAGTATTTTGTTGAGGATTTTTTACAACTCTATTCATAAAGGATTTGGTCTATACTTTTCTTACGATGTCTTTTCTGGTAGTTAATACTGGCCTTATAGAGTTGGGAAGGGCTCCCTGTGACACTTCACCAATAGAATATGGCAGAAGTGACACTGTGTGACATCTGAGGCTAGGTCATAGGAGTCTTGCAACTTCTTCCTGAGTTTCTTGGAACATTTGCTGTTGGTACTCTCTTTCTTGGGACCCAGCTGCCATGCTGTAAGAAATCCACTCCCCTGGGGTGTAAGCACTCCAGTGGACATCCCTAGCTGAACTTCCACCTGACAACCAGCATCAAATACCAGGCATGTGAATTGGCCATCTTGGACATACAGCCCAGAGGATGCTTCATATGACTAAAGCCTCAGCTGACGTCTGATCCCAAGGAAAAATTGCCCAGCTGAGTCTAGTCAATCCACAGAACCGTGAGAGATAATAACAAATTATGCTTTTAAGCAACAAATTTTGGGGATGGTTTATTAAACAGTAACAGATAGAGCAGGAATCCATTGGCTTCAACCTGACTCACTCAACTATATCTTTCTACAAGAATTGTGGAAGCAAGCACTGGTGGGTTTTGTTTTTTTTTTCCCCCTCCTATTTCTTGGAATGGCCCTGAAAAAGAGATGAAATGGCCAGAAGGCAGCAATGAAAAAGAAGAGGCAGCATCAATCCATACTCACCCTTGCGGTAAACACCCTTTGCTATGGTGGCCAGTGACGTGCTTTCAGAAAGGTGGTTGCCCACCTGTATTCTGCCTTTGCTTTTAGTGGCTCAAAATCTCACAGTGCTCATGCACCAGTCAACCAGGGGCCACTTTGCTGCCCTGTACCACTGGAGGGTTTTGCTTCAGTGAGTGCCCACCCCTGACATTGGATGGCATTTCAGGCCATCTGCTCCCTTGGCTTCTGAGGTGGATCCATCCTGTGGCATTTATGCTTAGCTCCCCAGCTCTTCTTAGGCCTGCAATTTGCTTACCAGCTGAGGATCTCAGAACCTCATTAATTTCACCTTCATGCCTGTGGACAAAATTGGGCTGCCATGGTAAAGGTGGAGGCAGTCATGAAGGCCCACAGAAACAGATGTGACCCAATAGCCAGCAAGAGGAACTCAGCAGGATGGGCCCCAGATGGATCTGAAAGCTTCTGTGGGCTTGAGCAGCCTTCCCAACTCTCACCCTACCCCCAAGGCCACATTTGCTTCCTGCACATAGGAACTGACCAAAGGAACCTGTCTGTTGGATATTAGGTTTCCCTGCTGCAATCTGTATGTGGGTCAGTTTTGTGCTTGTATACCAGGCCCACTTCTTCATCTAAGAAAAGGCGCCCAAGACTTTATACCTTTTATCTCAGTTTCCATAATATCAAGAACATAAAAGATGTATTGCACATGAAAAACTGCTCAGCATCATTAGTCATTAGTCAAAACTGCAATGAGATACCACTTCACATCCACTAGAATGGCTATAATATATATATTTATGGGGGAAATGGAGAAATTACTAGTGTTGGTAAGGATGTGGAGAAACCCTTACATATTGCTGGTGAGAATGTAAAATGAAACAGCCCCTGTGGAAAACAGTTTGGCAGTTCCTCGAAAAGTTAAACATAAAGTTACCATATGACCCAGCAATTCCACTCCTAGCTGTATACCTAAGTTCACATAAAAACTTGTACATCAGTGTTCATAGAAACACTATCCACAGTTATTTCTTAAGATGGAAATAACCCAAATATCCATCAGCTGATGAATGGATAAACAGAAAATGGTACATCCATACAATGTAATACTATTCAGCCATAAAAGGGAATGAATTACTGACACCTGCTACAACATGGATAAACCTTGATAATATTATGCTAAGTGAAAGAAGACAGAAGCAAAGGACCACATAGTGTATGATTCCATTTATATGAAACATCCAGAATAGACACAGAGATACAAGTAGAAAATAGTTATCATGGCCTAGGAAAAGAGGTTCATTGGGAAGTATGGGGTTTCTTTTGGGAGTGGTGAATATTCTGGAATTAGATAGTGGTAATCGTTATGGAACATTGTGAATATATAAAAACCACTGAATCGTACCCTTTAAAATGTTTAAGATGATGCTATATGAATTTTATCTCAGTAAAAATTTCAAAGAAAGATGTACCCTACTCTAGTAGTTATTGCTGCAGAATGACAATGTACATTGTTTTCCCTTTGAAGGCCCTTTCCAAGGCAGGATGAGGGACTTGCTGTAGAATAGGTACTTTCCAGAGAAGCTTGACATGACATGAAGACTAGAGCCTAGGAGCCAAGGTATTCCAGATCTCTATTTCATGTTCCTGTCAGTCAGCCTCAGGCAAATTCCTCAGCCCTCAGCACTGTGTTTAAGTCATCTCTGAATTGGAGAACTTTCTTTAATAAATGTCTCAGTGGTCTCTTGGTCCCACTCTAGATGCATTCCTTCTGGACTTTACTGAAGAAATTAGGATTGTTGTCTCATGCCCAAATTTGTCTGATCACAGAAAAATATCCCTGAAAGGTTTCTGAGAAGACTTATTCCTTGAGTCCAGAACTTGGGGGCAAAGGTACACCAGATGGATCTTGGAATTCCTGATACCAGGTGGAGTAGGTAAACCCAGAAGGGTGGCCTCACCTCCAGTAAATTATTTGTTGTTTGTATTTGGAAATGGGCCCATGCTAGGATCCAGTGGGGAGTATACCCCGTTTCCTTCTTGGGGTTTCTGGTCCTAGAGCCTGAGGAGATGCAGGGGAAGACAGGGAGGCTCCATGGCCCAGCATTTGTCAGTTGGTGGATGACAGGTTTGGAAGCTGTGTGCATGGTGGTGGTGGGTGAGGGGAGGTGATGATCTGGAGAGGATATAAAAGGTAGAGCTGGAAGCCAGAGGTTGCTCAGATTCTGGCAGGAGATATCTGGGGATCAGGAAAGTTTAGAAAATGTGGCAGAGAGAGGTATGTTGGCAGGCTGGATGTGAGACACCAAACACGCTAGGCTTTTTAACCCCAGCAGCGTTCAGGTTGGTCCCAGGCGGCCTTTCTCCCCTCTTATGCTCTGACCTTTCTGTCTTCCCAACAGCAGTGGCCCTTGTCCGCACCCTCATTCTCTAGAATCTTCATGGCAGCCTCCTCCTAACTGATCCCCCTCCTTCTAGTTACTGCCTGTCCGATCCAGCCTTACCATCTGAAAACTGATTTTTCCGAAGCTCAGATCCAATTGTCACTCTGTTCCTCAAGTCATGTCGGTGGCTTCCTGGGGTCTGCTGAGTGAAGTGAACATATGGGCCTTCACACTTCCGCAGCCCCGGCTCCGCTCACCTTCCCCTCTTGTTCCTCTGTTTCTGACTTCTGTCTCAGTCCAACTGTCAACTTTCTACTCATTCTTGAAGAGCCAGTTTAAATGAGATTTCCCTGATCCCAGCCCCATACACAATTAACCAAGTCCTCGTCTGTTTCCTAGCACATTTCAGGTGGCTCTGTTATAGTATCTATTATATCATATTATTGTTTCTTATTTCACCTGTCTTCCTTCCTAGTAGTCTCTGAGTTCTTTTAAGACAGGACTTGTATCTCATATATATCCCTCTTTCCCATGCCCAGCACACAGTAGGTGCTTAATAGATGTGTTTTCCCATGGGTGTTCATGGGCTGTCTGAGTTTGAGGAGGTGTAGACTGCCAGTCCTCTCCATGCGGCACTCAGCCCTCGTGGGTTATGGAAGTTCCTCCCTCGTTTCTAGGTACACTGAGCAGGGAGACAGGGAAGAACGTTCATCTCCCTACGCTCAAACTGCCTAACAGCTGCTGTTCAGACGCCCCAGATGGACCATCCGATATAGGCCAAATGGCCAAAACAGACTCCTACATACTAATCAGATACCGTCTGGAACCCAGTCCAAATGGGGAAGCTGCCAGCAATTACACCCGTGTGCCCAACAAATTGTGAGCGAGGTCCAGTAAAGAGTGTAGGGCTGAAGTGTGGAAATCCCCGGGTTGGAGCTGGAGTGCTTAGGCCAGGAGAGATGCCAAACCATCAGGTAACCGTCTTCCAGGTTCAAGTTTGGATTTTCATTGCAAGTGCACAAAATCCACCAGCTTTTTTTTTTTTTCATGCAGCAGCAACAGCTTCCTATAAACCTCTCTCAGCTGAGCCACTGCCCGTAACAGCATGCCATTTGGCCTTTGTAAAAGGCAAAAGCTCTGTATTTGTATCTAGAACACCCACAGCCGAATGTGTCAGATGTTGGCTCATCTGGTGGGTTGCTTTGCATGGGGGCCTCCCACTGAGGCTGGCTCCCTAAAGTTGAGTGGGCAATTCGAATGGTTCTCCAGCAACTTTGAACTGAGGAATGCATGTTTGAGCAGGGATTGCCTTTCACAAAGCAATGGATTCCTTTCTTTTTCTGCTGGGAACAGTGAGGTTTCTAAGATTGTCTCTCACACAAGTGGAGAGGAAGCAGAAGCGTGCCCAGTCCAGCTTTCGCATGAGCAAGTGGATTGATAATGGCTCATTTCTAGATTCCCGGAGCCCTGGCTGGCATGGTGCCCAGGGACCCAGGAGTTCAGGTCATCTCTGCATTGCCCAGGGCTCTTGCTCCATTGCTAGACTCAGAGTAATTAAACGGGAGTAAAACATTCAGGGGAAAATTAAGTTCACCAGCTACAGGCCCTTTTTATTGTCTCTGCGGGTTGAGCAAGGGCCTGATCTAGGGGTGAGGGAGATCAGTTTTATTACCTGGTCTCCCAGCTTCTGGTCCTGGCTGAGATTTCACAGAATCTAACAAATCTCTGCATTGCGACTCCCCTTGTATCAAAAAGGCTGGAAATCCCTGGGGGTGTGGCCTGCGTGGCAGCTGTTTCTCTTCTGGTTTCCAAGGATAATGTCAAGTGCCTCCGAGTGTGTGAAATTCTGGCTGAAAGTGAATGATCAGAATGCTTTTTCCATTAAATCATTGCCCTTCTGGTACAGGTATTTCTCTAACAACCCTTATGCAAATAGCTGTGAAAAGTAGGAAGTGGTAAAATGTTCGAGTGTCATCGGCTCTTGGCAGCATTTGCAGCTGAAGCTTCTGATTTTCCACCAAAAAAAAAAAGAAAAAGAAGAAAGAAGAAGAAAGAAAGAAAGGCAGACAGACCACCACCTCCTGGTGAGGCATGGGGCAGACCAGCCAGGAGGCCTGTGTCTTTTTTCCTGTCTGCTTCCTGGAGGACAGGATTATGTTAGAACACTGAGCCATTATGGGCCTCTAGGATCACATATTGTGCTTTATTGTCTACGCAGCCAATGTAAGTTATTGATTTGCAAATGGGCAGCATTCCTTTCCAACTCCCTTGAAGGAGACCAGAGGGAAGCTATTTTCTGAGGGAGAAGACTTGGTTCATTCTTTGCACAAACACTTCCTGTGCAGCCGACTCCTGCTTTTAGGGCCTGCGCCACAGCAAGAGATTGCTCTGGAATGGGGTTCATTCGCAAGGGAGGTGAGCTCTTGGCAAATGTCCTCAAAAGCCTAGCATGCCCGCCACTCTTCCCACAGGGGCTGCAAGCTTGGCATCAGCTCACCACGTAAGTGGAGCAGGGTGGGCCAAGACTTGCACGCCATGGCCAAGTCCACCTTCCACAGAGACTGTGAATGAGATTCACAGGCAGTCCATCTGTCCCTGGGCCGGTTCTGTCTGTGGATCCCTTCTCATGCATCTACCTCCTTCTCATCTTTCCCTCTATCGTGTGGCACTACATTCTGGTTCCCCTTTTTCTTTGTGCTGGTGAGAGGGGTGGGGTGGGGGCGGGGAGGTGGTGTAGTGGTTTCGGCAACTCTTCTCAAAACAGCCAGGTCGTAAGTACCCTTTCAATCTGCCACATTTCTTGCTTCTAAAATATGCACTATTTTCACAATTTTCACATCTCTAGAGTTGAGATGTGTCTTAAAGTCGCTGTGTCATAGTTTAACTGGTCAGTTGGGTTTTTCTTTCTTCCTAGTACATAAAATAATGGTGCATCTTATGGCATTTAGATTTAAAGAAATGGGGAGTAATCAGAAGGCCAGTCAGTGGTCTGATTACTATCTTCAAGATAACCTCAAATGCACAGATAGTCTTCGGGTATCTGTTCAGGGGCCGGATGCTGTGGAGGGTTCCGCCTGTCCTTTCTGTCTCCCAGGTCCAGAACTTCCTTTTGGGGTCCATATGCCACCAATCATGTTCACCATCTGTCCCTGGTAAGTCACTTTGCCTTCACCTTATCTCTGGAAGCATCAAGTCCACCGAGCACTGGGTGCTCAATCGCCCTGCCATTTAAATGCTGACATCCCGTTTTCTCTCTAATTGCTCTCTCCTGGGCTTTTAGCACGTTCACCTCAGTTTCTTAGGATTATTTTGGTTGTTTGGGTGCCCCTGCAGCTCTTGTGTGATTCAGAGACGTACAATCTTCTGATATAATAGGACTTCCAGCTAAGCAGATACTATCTCCCACATGATAGAAACATACTTTACTGGCAGTCACTTGCCCCTGTTGTTACTGTGGTATGCAAACTAATTAGTAATCTGAGGGCAGTGCTTGGTGATTTGGACCTGCTGAAATTTTGACCAGTGGAAGTTCCTCATTTCTGTTGCTGTTCATGAGGTTCCAGAATATTTGTTTCTGGGCCGTAGACATATTCCCTTCACTTGGAAGGTCCAGGTTCCCTGTGGGCTTATCCCTGAGCCCTCATCCCACACTCCTCCTCGAGCCCCCCAGGTCTGGATCACTGCCCCTCTTGATGGCACTGCCCTCCTTTGAATTTATTCTGGGGCTGCAGCCTGTGCCTGCTCCTTCGTCCCTGGTCCCCTTGATTACCAGATCGGCTTACCTCAGAAGGAGCTCGTTCTCACACATTTACTCAAGACCACTTTCCCCTCCCACTTTCATCCCTTAATCAGTTACCTCAGGAAAGTTCTAAGGGATTTTACCTGCTGCTGTTCTTCCCTCTAAAAAAATAAATAAATAAGTAAATGAGAAATAAGGGTGCCACTAGCCAGACTTCCCCAAAGAGTTTTTTTGTTTGTTTGTTTGTTTTTTAAGAAAAATTATAGTTTCTGTCACCTGTCCTGTGAAAGTCCCCCTCAGGATTTCTGTCAATAGGGTTTTACTATCCTTTAGGAAAATCAGATCTATTTTGGTTTCATGAAGGGCCAGAAAAGCTCCCGCTGGCCAGAATAGAAATTGAGTCCATTTTGTAGGGACATATACCCCAAGTTCCAAATAAGAACTTACAAATGAACTTTTGGAACAAAACTGGTTTGTAAAGTGAGGAACTACTTCTCCAGCGAACGTTAAAACTGAAATGCTAGTTTACTGAAGTCTAAACCGAAATACTGACGTGCTAAATCCAATTAGTGGTCTCAGAGAGTCATCCCACCAACCTTATCCCCTTTACCTAGGGGAACTTTTTTTTTAATTACAAAAATAAATTATAAAATTATAAAATGACGACAACCACCACCAGAGGGGCATGGAGTAAAGAAAGTGCTCCCCCACCCACCCACTGGCGCCCTGTACAGCCATTTGAAGCCATGTTTTCAAAGACAGTAATGATACAGGAAAATGTAATAAAATATTCAGCGAACCACATATGACCCAAAGCTGTACTCAATATGTTCCCAAATTATTCTTCCCACATTTTATTATGAAAAATTTTTAAATATACAGCATTGTTGAAAGAATTTTACAGTGAACTCTCCCTTTAACTAGCAGTAGTTCTGCCATTAATGTTTTATATTTGTATGTGTATATATATGTGTGTATATATATGAGTATATGTGTATATATATATATATGTATATATACACACACACATAAATGTAAAGGTGGACTGAAACACCTCATTTCTTAGCCAGATTTTACTTAGATCTCTTTGTATAAAACACAAAGAAGACCTGTTCAGGTTGAAGGAGGAGGACCAGATGGCCCTGGGGTGAACGCCGAGGTACTTCTGGGGACAGGGATTGAGAAGCCCTTGACTTGAAGATGTCTCTAACATCTCAATAAGGTAGCTCTGTGACCTTGCCCTTTTAAGTGTTCAGTGCTCCGCAGGAATCTATGATAAAACTATTTGCAAGTAGTGTCACAGGATATGCAGCACCCTCCTGTCTCCAGGGCACTGGACACGTTGAGCACGGCACACACTGTCCCAGTCTCTTTCTCGCTGTGGAGGCAGGAATGGTGGTTTTTACTGCCTCTTAGAAAAGGGATGGATTTGTTGATTTATGGGTTAAGAGCCTTGAGATGGGAGTCCTCCCAACAGAGGCTCTGTAAGAATACAGGAATTTGCCTTCCCACATTGTTTGCTTTTGATTTACTGTTTTGATGTAGGGCTGCTGTATGACTCAGATGTTATCTTCCGTTGCCAAATCACACGTTAGGTATGTATAACATTTCCCACACAGCGACATATTATCCTCGTCCACAGTCACCACCAGCCACACCCCATACTTCCACAGGAGGAGGGGGAAAGAAGGTAAAAATTTCTAGTCACAAATTGAGGCATGCCCCAGGTATGGGACTGTGTTTTTCAAAGTTGTCATCTTTGTTGATGATGTTGTTTGTAGAATAAGACCATTTTTCAAAAAACTCTCAAGCAAAAGTCTGATCGATAGAATAGATAAACTGGAACCGCAGCTCGGGTTGAGGGATGGGATGAGGAGGGTCGAAGACCCTCTGGAAATCCCTCCAAATCCTTCTGCCAGAGTCCCCGGTTGTGGGACAGACCTTGGTGTCATTTCTGGTTCTACCTCCTATACTTAGCATGACCTGGAACAAATGACAACCTCCCAGAGCCTCCCTTTCCTCATCAGTAAAGTGGGCTTGCAGCTGCCACCTTTGAGTGAAGCACTTGGAATGTCATCAGCGACAAAGACTCTTCTTATGACTGCCTACTTAGAACACCCGGCACGGAATGGGGAGCCTCAGGCTTCCCCACAGCCTTCACATGAGGAATGTTTTAGAAAACCTGACTCTATCCCAAACTTAGGCAGTAGTTTGTAATAATTAGATATTTTCTGTGTAATTCCTTCTTTCCAGAGAAGGTCCTTGTAAGGTCACCATAACATCAGTTGTTAAGTGCTTGTGATTTTGCTTGGAATGTAAACAACATTCTGTCTTCGGCTTGTTCAGAAAGGAAGTTTTAATGCTTCCCCTCTAGTGGATATAGCCCTGCTTTGGTAAGTGAGTTTTGGTGATTCCCACTGCAGTCTACGATTTTGGTCAATATTGAAGATGGGGAAGGTGACGGTAGTGTGGATCGTCTCTGTGAGTGTGTATTTGTGGGGGTTTTGTAGCTGTTAATTAAATTGTCATAAAATTATGCGGTTATTACTCTTCCCTCCTCCACATTGGCCCATAGGAGCTTTATCTCTGTGTAGGAAGTGGCTGTATTTTCACTTTGCTATTTGAGGACTGAGCCTGTCAGAGGTATTGATTGTCTTCTCCATTTGCTCATCTTCCCTAGTGAAAAAGCAAATAAGACTGCTTATCTAGTATTTAAATTTTCTTTTCATTTATTCTGCCAAAGGCATTATCCCGCAAAGACATAATTTGAAAAGTATCTTTATAGAAAATAACTCTCATTGCATAAGCTGTGAATACCCTTGCCATGAATACCATGTGTTTCTCCTATAGAAATCGCTGATGTTCACAACCTCTTGTCTCCTTCGGTAAGTGTTCTAGCTTCCAAACACTGTGCTTTCCCTCCTATTCACTCCTTCCTCTCTTTGGGCTCTGCCTTTGATAAACTGTGAACCGTGTGAGCTTGGCTTCAGCCTTCTCCTCTATAAAATGAGAGTAATCGTTTGTGGAATGGATAAAACGTGATATTACATATAAAGTGCTTAGCACAGCATTTGGCATGTAGTATATATGCTTGATAAACAGCTCTTATTGTTACTACTCTTCATTGTCTTCTCAGTTCTCACGTTCATATTCATCAGTCTCAGTGGTTACTTAGACTGGTTTACCTGGTTACAACTGGGACTTTTCTGTATTTTTCTCATCCAAGACTTTTCATGGAATTCAGAGCAAGCACAGCCCTCTCCAAGATGCTTAGTGTGTCTGAGGTCTTTCTGGTTCATGGTCAGCCATGGATAACTCTAAGCTTTGGTTTTCTAACACGTCATCCTCCCTTTCTCCAGGGATGGGAAGAATTGATGTCACCTGGCTGCCTTAACAAATCAGCAGGGCCCTGCTTGGATCTGGATATCAGGTCTCTTGACTACTTATATGCCAAAAATGTAATTTATGCCCTCTGCCAATCCCAATCCTGAGCTATAAGCCACTCATAAGAAAGCAATATGACAATTCAGTTTCAGAGTCCAGGTTTGAGGCTAGTCTGCCTGGGGTCAACTCTTGATCCCACCACTTACTACTGGCTGTGTGATATTGGACAAATTACATAAATTTTTTGGGCTTCAGTTTTCTCATCTATCAAATAGAGACAATATACTGGTTTATTATTTAGGGGTCTGCATTCCTGAAACCCAAATACTTTGAAAACCAGAAGGTTTTTTCCTGAGTTTGAGGCATACTCATATGATACCAAAATCTGATCAGAATTGACATGTGGCTATTTGTTAAACTCTTTATCCAAATTAGTATGAATAGTCCTATCAGTTTCACTGCAGAAATATTAATGTTTTTGATTATAGAATGCGGTCCCAGACTCTGCTGTGCTGTTATGTACAATAATATGTATCATATTACCTTACTAAAATCTGATAAATTCTAATTTAGGAAACTCAGTGAGCCCAAGAGTTTTAGATAAGGTATTGTGAATCTATAGTTGCTACTTTGTAAGGTTGTTGGAAAGATTAAACAAGCGGTTTTATGTGAAGCTCTTAGAATAATAGTTGCTGGACTGGAAGTACTCATGTTAGTAGCCGTTATTATCCTAAAGACATGAAAAAATACCACGTTCTTAAGTATGAATGGTTTCTTTTACCTCAATAAAGATGTTTGGTTTTTTTTATTGATGGTTTAAATGTTTAATGAATGATATAAAAATGAACTTTACTTCCTGAAAAAAGAAGAACGTATGCTGTTTATTTTGGAAAGAGACTCAGAATTCAAAGTCAGTTTAAACAAATATGAATGCCACTCACTGACTGTCAGATTTTTTTCTGTACTCTTGATCACTAGAGCTTACTTATGCCGGCAAAGACAAATTCCCTAGCCTTTCCTGTTCAACCTTCCCTTCCATTCTGCATGCATCAGACATGGATCGGAGTGGAGTCCAAGACTGCCTCTCTCAGAGATGCTGTTTCGCGGACACCTTTAGCTCACGTGGTCTCTAATATTTCATCTTTTTCAGACCTTTGTCCTCTATGTCAAACTCTATCAGTTCTTACTTTGGGAACTCACCTCCCAACATGGGGAGAAAACCTAAATTTGCACATTAGAACTATGTAGTCATAGAATTGCAGAGTTGAGAAGGACCCCAAGCTCGTTTTATAAGTAAAGCAGCCGAGGTCTGGAGACCAAAGTGTAGTGTTCATTAGACCCAGTTGGCTGGTGACAGACCTCAAGCCAGAACCCAGATCTCCAAGCTAGTGTTCTTACTAAATTTTTAATGTGCTTTTTTCTTTTCAAAGTAATACATGCGCAGTTTAAACGCCAAATAACAAAAACTTAATCAAATAGCAGTCCTTTGCCCCATCTCTACCCACTCCTGGTCTCATCCCCCTGGAGGCAATCACTCTTTACTCTTTTAGCTGCTTCTACTAGTTCTACTCTATATCTCTATGAAATGTGCTCGTATGGGTATTTTTTCATTTATCAATTTTCGATATTTCAGTTATAGGAGAGAATGGCTTGGCCCTTGCTCCCCTCAGGCCCACTTTCCTTCCTCCGTCCCTTCCTTTGGCTGAGTCATAGTTCCCAGTTAAGGGTCTGTCGTTACAGTAAGCTTATGTAAATATAGGGTATCTGAATCTATTTAGTTCCCAAGTCAGATACCACGTTCAGAAAGTGAGGGGCACCACATTCAAATTAATTTGGTTTCTAGGTTTCAGAGGTAAGTAGTGGGAGTTCAGAGAGTAAGGAACAGATCCTCAAAAAAGTATCCAAATGTATTTACTTTCAGAGGATGGAGAATGAGAGTTTTAGAGAGTGGGGGCACCTGTGTTGTTTACTGCAGAGCCAAGGAGTATTTACCTCTGTGTTTCTTTAAAGTCTGCGTAATATATGTATTAACTATATATTCATTTATCAATTTTAGTCATTAGTGTTTACACCTCCTCTCATATGCAAGTTTTTGCATGTATTAAAGTTAATGATTGCTTCATGGTTTTTACTTGAATTCTTTTCTATATGCAATAGTCTTAATTTCACCCATTAAATTGGACATGTCCTGTCAGCATTTTTTTCTCAGCTGATCAGACATATCACATAACCCATCAAGTCTCCTGTATTTTCTGGAGCACAGTTAGACACTAGGCCTGCTATGCCACTGCCCTCTGAGGCCTCCCTCCCCAGCTCGGTGCTGGCCTGTCCTTCCTACTTGATTTTTTTGCTAGAACACATCTTCCAGGTGCATACCACATCGATGGTTAAGTTTTTGAAATATGAAAATGTCTTTAATCTGCCCTCATGCTTCATTAAAATTTGGTGGCTATAGAATTGTCAAAGTTGGAATTAATTTTCCCTCAGAATTTTAAGGGCATTTTTGTATTGTCTTCTAGTTCTGATGTCACTCTTAATATTAGATTCCAGTCCTTGCATGTGACCTGTTTTGCTACCTGAAAGCTTTTAAGATCTTCTCTTTATCACTGCACATCTAAAATGTCTTGATAATGTGCCACAGAGGTCTTTTTTCTTTCTTCGTAGTTGGGTACTCCACAGGTGGGCCCATTAAAATTGGAAATGCGTGTTCTTTGATTCTGGAAAGTACTACTGTATTGTTGTTTTGATCATTTCCTCCTTCCTGTTTACTTTGTTCTCTCTTTCTGGAATTCCTATTTGTCGTATATTGGACCTTATGGGTTCTAAAACTGTCCGTTTCTTTTTGCCATTTGTTTTCTTTTTTTGGAGAGCTATTCTACTTTATCTTGCAGACCTTTCATTGAAATTTTATTTCACCTATCACGTTTTTAATTTTTAAGAACTCTTGATTATCCCCTACTTGTTTCCTCACTGTTGCACCCTGCTTTTGATTGATCTCTCTGAGTTTATTATTATCCAGTTTCTGAAGTTTTCTTCTGCTCATTATATGGCTCCTACATTCCTCTATTCTCAGCAGTTGTCTCAGTCTCTTTTATGATAGTGGCTTTCATCAAATATCTGGTGATCTTTGGCCATTCGTATTTGAGAGTGAGGCTTAAACAGCTTGGAGATTCTGGGTGTTTCCGAGGTGCTTTTGTGTAGGGGAAATGCATTGCCAACTCACTATTTCTTTGGAGAATTTTCAGTTATTAGCACATGGAGGCCTTTTCTGGAAGGAGGTCTTTTCTGTGAGTGGAGAGGATGCTCTTGACTCCTTAGCTGCCAGATTTGGGCTTGAGGTTGCTTTTTGGTTTTGTTTGTCTTTTTAAGTAAAGGTGGGAGATTTTTACGACTTCACTTGCCCACCTTCACCCCATTACTTCTTATGACCAGCAGAAGGAGGGTTTCTGGATGGTAAAAAAGAATAGTTTGCCAGAAACATGAGGTAGCTAGCTGGTCACACAGTCGAGTTTGTGTGTTGAGCACTCTACTGCTTATAAAATACCCTCATGTATGTCAGCCCATTTCACTTTTCACAGCCACCCTATGCAGAAAGGCAGGGAAATTACAGTATTTTTATTACCACTTCACAGATGAGAAACTGAGGCTCAGAATCAAGTGGCTTGCCCAGTAGCCCATGGCTAAGTGATGATGAGATCTGTGACTAAATTCTCATTTCTTTTCTCCTAGCAAGTTGTTTATAAGTGAATGTCAGATGCTCAACATGATCCATTAGGGAGGGTAAACACTAAAACTTCTAATGCTAGCTATTTTTTTATTTTTTCTTTAATTGATACTTTATTTTTTAGAGCAGTTTCAGGTTCACAGCAATTCTAATTATTTTTAGCTCATGCTTTTAATTGAAATTTTTAAATCTTTTTTCATAATATTCCTAATATTTTATAAATTATAATCAGAGAATAGTATGTACATGTAATTTATAATTAAATACACATATGTTGTGTTGTCAGCTCCAAAAATTTTAACTGAAAAGGGTACATGGTAAAAATAGCTTGGGGGTCACTTTGAGGAAGAGTCTTAGTAATACTGGAGGTTAACAGAGCATTCTGTCCCTGTCTCTTCCTTTTACTATTATTTGTGAGTTTGGGTAAGGACATTTTACCAGTGTGTATTTTTTAGATTGCACCACAGCCTTGTGAAGAGATAACTTTGATATTATAAAGATTCATAGACTTACGCAGGCTGCCTGGTGGCAAGTCTCTGCCTACAGCAGCCCACCAGAAGGTGTATGGGGTTTACACATTTTGAGTATGTGCAACGTCACAGTGTAGCAAAACTGCATCTCTGGCATCAAGCAAAGTAGAGAATTCATCATACAAAAGGAAAATGAGGTGTTCCACGAATCAGTTAATGTAAGTGCTGTGAGAACTGTAGCAATAATCACAGTTAACTGTATGGAGCACTGACTTCCTTCATGGCAGCCTGCACATGCAGGATCTCGTTTAATCCTCACTGTTTTCATTTCTGTTTTTTCAGATAAGGGAACCGAAGGTGAGAAAGGTTAAATAATTTGCCCACGGTCATGGTGGAACCACCATTTGAACCAGGCTCCCTGTTTCCAGAACCCATGCTCGTAACCACTCTACTCTTCCACCTATAAAATGAGTTCTATATTTTTACCTTTGATGATGACTCACCTCTCTCAGATATCCATATAACCGATCTTTTATGGAGTTAAAAGAGCCTAGAGATCTCTCAGTCCATCCACTTTCCCAAGGCCAAGCTAGGATGGATGGATAGATGGATAGATGGAACATATAGGTACATATCCATATACATACTTTTTAATAGTCACACATAATACTTTTCTGAACCATCTGAGGACAAGATACATTCTTTATTGTACTTCACCAATTACTTTAGCATGTCTGTCTAAGAGGAGGGCTATTCTCTTACATAACCTCAGTACAGTTATCAATTTCAGTACATATAACCTCTAAGCATTTACTTTAATATAATCAGAAGAAACCACCAACCAACAGTGGTTTATATTCTTCTGCACACTTAGCGATAGGCTTCCATTTTCATGTGGTTTGTGTATAGCAGTTTTCAAGTCTAATTGTTCCAGTCTTACTAAAACTGCTTTCTCCTGTATCAATACTAGGTAGAGGGTGCATATTGACATTTCTGTTTCAATCAGATATTTACTTTCTGCCTTTATTAGGATCTTTAAATACATCAGGGAGAGAGTAAAATTAAATACCCCACCCCACTCCCAGGCCTTGGAGATAAAAGAGTAAACACCAATATAATGTAAAACTTTCCTAGTACAGTGGAAAAATGTTGCCTTTTTATGTCTACAGTCCTTAAAGAGGACAAGCTCTCAGTTAAGTAAAATGTCCTTGGCACCCTCTGAGCCCAGCTTCCGCTGGATTGACTTTCACCGCGAACTCTGTCAGCTGGGGTAAAACACTGATAAGTGACCCATGACTGTGCTCCCTTGATTGTTTTCTAAACTCTGAGGTCACTATTTGTGACACCTGTCATCAGCTTCATCTCACCCTGCTCCCCACACGCTGAGGGTTTCCTAGAGTTCTTGGCTTCTCCTGCCTAGGAAGCACACATTCCAGAACATTCTTGAACATTCCAGCTCACAGCTGAAGGCAAGTCTCGACAGACATATTTCCCAGTCGGAGGCCTGCACTTGCCGAGAGTAGATGTGGTAAGGGCACCAGTGATTTGGGGAAAACTTCTCAGTGGCTAAACCCTTTCCCAAGGGCTGTGGGGTATCCCTGTGCTCCAGGCAGAGGAAGGAGCCTGGCATTACAGGGGTGCTGTGCTTGGAAGTTTTCAGCAGCAGGAAAATCACATTGATGAGTTTGGAATCTGAACCATTTCTCACTGAGAATTTTGTAATGTTTCCTTTTTGCCCTCTCCACCTTAATTTCCCTCATTTTGAGTTGCTTTGCCATTCCATTTTTCCTATTAAAAGCTTGTTTATGTAAAAATTTCAAGGTTATGCATTATTTTTAAATTAAGTTTTATTTTATCAGAGTTTTGTGAAAACATAGTTTAAAAGCTAAACAGCAGTGCCCTTCTCAGCCCCTGAGAGCCCCCAGCCCCACTCCCCAGAACAACCTCTTTAAATCTTTTCACTATTTCTTCTGGTATTGATCTCCATAATTAGATGCTTATACTGCATTTCCTGATTGATAGGTTTTAAGTATTGCCTACTGGCTTCCCGTTAGAGGAATTTGGCCCCTTTGCACCACCCACCCTCACTTCCCCTCCCCAGTAGAGTTATACATCAAGTGGGATGAATCTGTGGTAAGTGTTACAGTATGATGATGATTTAAATATCACTCACTGGAGAGCCAACTATTGTACTGGAATTACACTTCATTTCTTATACAACTTTTTGTTTTTCTCGGAGTTAATTGCCTTTAAAAGATTGCTTAGTTTACTACATACTTCTTGCACATTCTTTCCAATGCCCCTTGTAGATCTTTCAAATGCCTACCAGTGCCCTTTGCCAAATGCTCACAAGCATCATGTAATCTATCAGTTCAGCCCTGCCCTCCATCTCCTAAATCCTCCATCTTTCTACTCCAAACTAGACTTGCATTCTCTAGGTGTCATCCAAGGACTTCCCTTCACTGCACCTTTGTGTCTTATATCCCCATTTTTCTCGGACCCTAGGTCTTCCTCTTTCATATTTAACCCTTTTATTTGGGAGGAGCTCATCCTCCAGCAGCTCCTAAGAAAGGAAGCGCAGGAAGCAAATTTTCTGAGGCCAGATAGGTCTGAAAGTACCTTTGTCCTCCCTCACCTGAATGATGATTAGTTGGATATAGAATTAGTGGTTAAAAATAATTTCCCCTCCAAATTTTGAAGATAACACTTCGCTGCCTTCCAGCTTCTGGAGTTGCTAATGAAATGTCTAATGCCATTCTGAGTCTTTAATGTGAAAGTTCTCTCTGTGAAAGTTTATGAGATCGCCTCTTTATCATTCAGAATAACATGCCTTTCTCAGGAGCCTCCTTCCTTCCTTCCTTCCTTCCTTCCTTCCTTCCTTCCTTCCTTCCTTCCTTCCTTCCTTCCTTCCTTCCTCCTCCCCTCCTCCTCCTCCCTCCCTCCCTCCCTCCCTCCCTCCTCTCTCCCTCCCCTCCCTCCCTCCCATCTTTCTATGTCTATTCATTGAATTGGTCATTCATTGGGAGTTTTCAATCTGAAGATGCCTTTCCTTGATTCTGGAATGTATTCCAATTTTAAATGATTCCTTTGATTGTTTTTCCTGTTCCTTCTTTCTGGAACTCCCAGTTAGTTAGTTAGTTAGTTAGTTGTTGGCCAGCCTAGACTGACCTCTAAGTCCTTCCCCTTTTTTCTTAAGTCTGTTCTACTTTTTGGACTGTTCTACAGTATCTTCCATTGGATTTTTAAATTTTTTAATTTCTAGGAGTTCTTCCTATTCTGATTCTTTTTCAGAGCACCTTGTTCCCTGGATGCAGTATCTTATATCACTGGTGATATTAATTATAGGGTTTCTCTCTCTTCCTCTGTTTTCTTATTCTTCCTGAATTGGCTTTGAGTAACTTTCCTCATGATTTTGGTCTCACTTTTTCATTTTGGGAGGCTTTCTTCAAATGTCTGCTGATTTTTATCAATAGAGAATCATCTTCCCCTGAAGGCCCTAGGGCCATGCCGTTCGCCCTGCGTGGGAGGTATAAACTATGGAGGCGGGGCGGGTCCACTGTTCAGGACGTGGACTTTCACTTCATTCCCTGTATTCATCCAGCTCTACAATCTGTCCTGATAGGAGCCAGCCTAGAGCAGTTCCTCCCGAGAATAAGGCTCTCCTTGCCTCAATGGTGCTGGGGCAGAGATGGTGGAAGGTTAAGGGAACCTCTAGGGGAGGGCCAGGGTCCCACCTCTCTCTGTTCAGGCTTCAGCCACCCCTTCCCTTCCCTTCCCTTCCCCTCTTCACTCCGTCCAAGATGTGGGTACCTCCAGCCCTGAGCCTTCCCAGGCCTGTGGGGTGAATTGATCAGCTTCAAGTTCATGTGCCTCACTGAATTGCAGATCCACAGAGGATGCGCCAGCCTGTGTGCCTGCAGTGGGGCATACTAAGGACTCCTGTCACAGCTCCATCATCAGTGTTCAACCATTTTCAATATCTTTATAATATATTCTTACAGGGAAAGGAGATAAACACATATGGTCAAATCAGCCATGTTTTAAGGAAATGCACTTTTTTTAAGCTGAGTTATCCCAACATAGAACATTTAGAGGGAAATGGCACCACTCTTAATGATAAGTTAGAAAGTCAGCCTGCAGCGTGCCTCCCTTTTCCCAGAGCCAAGTATAAAGTGCCAGTGTGAGATTTCTATGATTTCTGACTCTCAGAAGGTCTTGCATCTGACAATTCTCCCATCTCTACTCCATAATACCTGGTTCTCCAGGCACGAGTAAGCAGTTTTCAAAATGTCTGAGAGAGAGGGAATTGAGCACCTTGACTTACCTTTTCAGAATGATTTCTCACCTTTCCCCTGAAGAGACAAAAGTGAGATGGGACCGAAGGGTGGGAGAAAATCTTCGGGGCCTCCCCAAGAAAGACCAGCCCCACCCACAGCCCTCCCACCCCTTTTAGCTGCAACCCTGTTCCTTATATGTACCCAGTAAATGATCTTTTGCAACAGCCCTGTGAACTGATTGTTCTAGTCTGGCAATTTCTGTGAAACAGTAATAAATACAAAGCCCCAGGAAGAAGCCGTTCAGAACATTCTCTTCTTATTTAAAGAAGAATTTATTTTTGCATCATACTTTCTGTATCTTCTTTGGATGTCTAGCCATGAGGAGGTGAGAGACAAATTAAAATGTTGCCTTTTAAACTATGTATTTTGCAACTCTGTCAGTCCCCCTTCCGGTCCTTTCTTTTTCTGTCTTCCTTTCTCATATATTTTTTATCCTTCCTCACATGTAAAGAATTTCTAATCATTGGAGTATAAGTAAATCCCTGAAATGAAACAGGAATTGCGAAGCAAGAAGAAAAAAAACCTACCTGAAGGTCAAATGATAGTAAAATAACTATTAATAACTACAGACATACATAAATATAATCCAGTAGCCAATTGTATATGGGCATCCTAGCTTTCATATTCCTCAGACATAGACCCTGAAAAAAACCTTACTGTAAAACACTGAATTGATAGTTTCTCCCCCCTACCATCCTTTCTTCATCATCACAGTCATCAGCAAACCTCAACTATGATGCAGGACAAAGATAAGTTTATTAGAGTTTGCTAAACATTTTCTGGCACGAGAGTAGCAAACTGCTCAGTCCATTTCAGGTTGTCCCATGGTTGTTGGCCTTGCTCTGGATAATGGTTGGAAGCTGAGTGAGAGCCTGAGCACTAAGCAGGCAGGGAGGGCCTGTGGGCAGAGAGAGCATGTCTTGAAGGGCAGGGTCTGAGCACCCAGTAGTGGCAGGAGGCTACAGAGAATGGAGAGTGCTGTCAAGATGTTCTTTATGGAGAAGATTTCCCGAGGAGAGTGTATTCTTTGGGAAAAACAGCTTTTACATAAGGTAAAATGGGGGAATAGGAGAAGAGAAGATTGAGATATTAAAAAGAAAGATTTTCTAAATGGGTAATTTACTAATATATACATGGTTTTTAACTTTAAATGCTCATTCACTGGCTCAAAATTAATGTCAACCAAGTTAAATTGGATTTACAGTGTTTTTATGACAGTACATCTTACCCAGGGTTTGTAAATATATGTTACCTTGAAAGAACTTGATAAGATTTTCATAGAAGTGCTTTTATTATGTAAATGTATGCTCCATTAGTCTAATAAAGTAATTTGCAATTTTTCAAAAAAATAAAAGAAGAAGAAGAAAGACATGCAGACTGCGAAGGGTGGGACTCATAACCTGTAAGAGGAAATGGAAGTTCGGGATAGATAGAGAAATTATTAGAGAAGACCCAGCTATTTTAAGTTCAGATTTCGGGACCAGATAATGATATTCTAGGATACTGAAAAAAACTGAGATTGAATTGTTTTTAGTGAGCTTGGCAGAATCACAGAAAAGAAGTCCCAGAAGACTGAAAGTAGTCAGTTACTCTTTTGGTTTCCCAAAAAGAAAAGAAAATTAATTTCAGAAATTATAGACCAGGGGAGAGTTTAGTTTGTAAAGTTAAACCGATAGATTGTAAATACTGGAAGAGAAGGCAGTGATCACCAGGAGCCAACCTAGGTTTACTAGAAACTACATACACCAGAAGAATACTATTTGCTCTTCTGAGAGGCTCCTGGGCCAACAGTCAGGGAATATTATAGACACAGTGACCCTGATTTTAACAAGGCATTTGCCAAAGGTCTCTCATGAAATATCTATGGATAAGAGGAAAATCTAGTTCTACAAGTTGATAGATCTATAGCAAATTGAAAGGCTATACTCGACTGTAAGTTGGTGAAGGCAAGGATCTTTGTTTTGTTCACTGATACCTAGAACAATGCCAGGCACATAGTAGCTGCTTAATAAATATCAGTTGAATGAGTGTGCCATTACTAAGCCAGAGAGACAACTTTAGGGAACATTACAGGATTCTTTCCTGCTCTGGTCCTTTTTAGTGTAGTATTAGTGACCTGAGTAAACACACTGATATGCTCATTAAAGTTTGTGGGGAACAGAAAACAAAGCCTGAAAACTAGTACTTTTTCCAGTTTTATTAAGATATATTTGACATATAAATTTATATTAGTTTAAGGTGTACAACATAATGATTTGATATATGTATATATTGGAAAATTACCACAATAAGTTTAATTAACATCCATCACCTTACATAGTTACAATTTTTTTCTTACGACGAGAACTTTTAAGATCTGCTCTCTTAGCAACTTTTAAATACACAAAACAGTGTTAACTACAGTCACCATGTTGTGCATTACATCCCCATGACTTATTCATCATATAACTGGATGTTTAAACCTTTGACCCGCTTTACCCAGTTCCCCTACCCTCCATCCCACCACTTCTGGAACCACCATATTGTTCTCTGTGAAAACCGGTATTTAAATTGACAGGAGCAAGACGCCAAATATCTCACTAGTCTGAGTCGACTCAATCAAGATAGAAGTTTAACAGGAATATATCTAAACTCTTATTCTTGAGACTTAAAACATCAACTGAACAGTTACAAGAGAGGGAGATAAAGCTTAATAAGCATATTTAAAAGTTCATGTATTTTAATTGACTCTAAGCATACTGTTAATACAGGTTATGACATAGCCGCCAGAAGAGGCCCATTTCAATTATCTGTTTATTCATTAATTTCAGCAAATGTTTATTGAATATCTGCTCTGGGCCAGGTGCTATGCCAAGGGGCAGGCTGCATGCAAAGACAGACATTCCCACAAACCCCATAATAGGAGATGAGCACTCCTGTAGAGGTAGGGGTAGTATTGGGGCAGGGGAACTTGAGAAAGGAGACTGGGGAGGTGCGGGGCCTTCACAAGACAGGGGGCTTTCTAAGGCTGAGACCTGGCAAACACAGGAAGGAAAGAGACAGCTGGTAGAGAGAGAGGCAATGCGTCCAAAGACAAGGGGTGGGAGAGGTCGAGAGTGATGGGTTCAGTGGCCCCGCTGGAGCTTAGGATGTGTGCGAGAAAGAGGAAGCGGTGGGGAGGTCAGTAGGAAGGCCTCAGCCCACCAGGAGCAGTGGGAGCCACTGAGGGACTGCAGGCTGCCAGGGTTCTGTGCCCTCGGTTTCCCTATGACCTCACTGGCTGCGCCATCCCAGATGCCTTTGCTAGTTTCCACTTCTCCCCAGTCTCTCAACTGTGGATCACCCCAGGCTCGGTTTTCTCCCTTGCTAATCTCATCCAGTCTCATGGCTTTAAATACATTCTATTTGGAGACATCTCCCAAATTCCTGTCGACAGCCCAGGCTTCTCTCCTGAACTCCAGGCTGCCTGCTTGACGTCTCCACATTAACATACTGAAAGCTGAACTTCTAGTCTTACATGCTATGTTAATTTGCTAGGGCTCCCATGACAAATCTCACAAACTGGGTGGCTTAAAACCACAGATATGTATTCTTGTGGTTCTGGAGGGTAGAAGTCTGAAATCGAGGTGTTGGCCATGCTACCTCTGAAGGCCCTAGAGAAGAATCTGTCCCATCTCTTTCTCTTAGCTTCCGGTATTGCTGGCAATCCTTGGCTTTCTTTGGCTTGTAGACACATCACTCTAATCTCTGCCTCCTTTGTGGTGCTCTTCCTGTGTGTCTTTATGTCATCTTCCCTCTGTGCATATCTGTGTCTCTTTTTCTAATCGTATAAAGACACCAGTTATATTGGATTAAGTCCCACCTAATGACCTCATCTTAACTTGATTACTTCTGCAAAGACCCTATTTCCAAAATAGGTCACATCCACATGCAGTAAGGTTAGGACTTTGACATATCTTTTGGGGGGACACAGTTCAACCAGTAACATCCCCTGACTCGTTTCATCTACAGTCTTCCCATCGCCTGTGATAGCCACTTTGCTCTTCCAGTTGCTCTGGGCAAAATCCTTGGTGTCCCTTTGATTCCCGCCTTTTTCTCTCACCCCACAGCCTACCAGGAAACAATGCTGATGGACCTTAGGGTCTAGAGCAACCACTTCTCCAACCTCCACTTCTGCTGCATGATCTGAGCTACCACCACCCAACTTGGAACAAAAGCCAAACATCAAATCATGTCACTCTTCTGTTCAAAACCCTGCTGTAGCTTCCTATGTCACTCAGTTACCACGGGCATCCTCACGCTGGCCTCCTCATGCCACTCCTGGCTTCATCACCTTCTACTCTGGCCTTTGTTTGCTCTTCTGCAATCACATTGGCCTCTCTGCTCTTCCTCATGCATCCTAGGCTTGCCCTTCCTTGGGACCTTCATAATAGCTCTGCCCTCGGCC
The DNA here is from genome assembly GCF_902729225.1 of Pteropus medius. NCBI lineage: Eukaryota > Metazoa > Chordata > Mammalia > Chiroptera > Pteropodidae > Pteropus > Pteropus medius. The sequence continues at coordinate 12,436,107 of NW_024352787.1, read as the reverse complement.
CGGAGCAAGGTCCCTGGCTATCTTCCTACCTCAGGATCTAGGCTTTTCTCTGGCCTTTTTCTAGTCTGTGCTCAAATATCATCTTCTCAGTGATCCCCTTTTTAAAATTCCAGTTAACCTTCCCATTTAATGTTCCTAATCCCCTATCTGGTCAAGTGTTTTTTCCATATTTCCCCCTTCTACATACTAAACATTATTAGAAGAACTTATTATTTATTTTTCATCTCCCCTGTTAGGATGTAATATCCTAAGTCAAGGATCTTGTTAGTCGTGTTCCTTTTTGTTTCCCAGGTGCCTGGAGCAGGGGTAAAGAAAGAATTGGAGCTAGGTCCCCCTGGCTCCAAGGCCTCCCCTCTTTCAGCTCTGAAGCAACACTTCCAGCTTTGCAAAGGTGACTTCCTCAGACACCACCTCTTGTTTACTCTCCCTGCTGCGCCATCTTCTGTGTCTTCAGTATCTCTATAAACCTATTTATCTAAAGTAACATTATTTAACTTTACAGAAACAGTGTCATGTTTGTTATGTTCACACCAGGTGAGCCTTGGGCATGTCAGTTCACCTCCCTGTGATAAGATAGAGATAATAATGATAATAGTCTGCCTCGCAGGATTTTTTGTGAAGAGTGAGTTAAGATATGTAACTACTTACCATTCAAACAGTGAGTAACCTGTGTTATTGTAAGAATATAATATGTTTGAACCTTGAGGATCCTATGCTAAGTGAATTAAACCACAGAAAGACAAATACTGTATGAGTCCACTTACATGAGGTATCTAAAATATTCAAACTCGTAGAAACAGAATAGTGCGTGGTGGCTACCAGGGGCTGGGGGAGAGGAGCTAGGGGGTTGCTGTTAGGTGGGCAAAGAGTTTCAGTTACATCGGATGAAAAGTTCTAGAGCTCTGCTGTGCAACATTGTGCTTACAGTTAACGATACTGCCCTGTGTACCTAAAATTTAAGAAGGGAGATCTCATGACTTTTTTTTCACCGCAATTAAAAAATTATGTATACATTAGTCACTAACCCCTTCACTTTACTGGATTTTCTCAAAGTTAAGGGATTCATCCAGGACCTCACAGCTAGCCGGCAGGAGGCGGCAAGAGTGGAGCCTCTATCTCTCAGGGCTGTTTGCCCTGCCCAAAGCTGGGCATCAGTCCTGTCCATCAAAATCCAGATTATTAAAGGGCCATGCTCGACAGTACTGGAGAGGCATGTCCACACCTCCTGAGGAGAAAAATGCCTTATGTTTTGGCTCCATAAAATTCTTTTATGCCCCATAGGTTGGCCAATGGGAAATAAATAATCCAGACGTTGGTGTTATTGATGGGCGTCTAGGGCTTCGCACACGGGGAGTAAACAAAAGAACCGTCTTCATTTCAAGCTTCATTAGAATTAGCAAAGACTAAAAATCATTTTTCAAAATAGTGGGCGGCATCTGTCCCCACCTGGAAGGGACACTTGGTCTATAAAAGCAGCAAAAATAATTGTGTCTTCTGTGTCACTTGGGTAGAAACTCTTGTCCTAATTAATTCTTGTCTCATCCTCCCTTTATAAATATTCTTGGGGAAAGTGACATCCTAGCATTTTTTGGTTGTTGTTTTCTTTCTTCTTAACAAGGAGTTCTCTCTGCTCAGGCGTTTTAGGTGCTGATTTTTCTCATGTCCTAGAGATGCTTCTAATTAGTAGATGCTTCCTTCCCATAATAGTTCGCCACAGAGAGTGGGTTTGGATTGGAGGAGGGAATGATTTTGTCACCTTATCAAAGTGCCACTGATCAGGTTAGCTTTCTTGGGTATTCATTCATTTTTATGCTGCTCTGGAAATGGAAACAGCAGGCTCTTTGCTCAGTGGGGCTGGAGATACTGGGCTTTGCAGAGGCTCCTGAAAGAGCTCCTCCAGCACCTTTGATGAAATGCTGCCTCGAAGCCTTCACAGTAGCGCTCACTAAGGAGATGATCTTCTTCCTTTCTCATCAGTGGCTTCATACTAGGCTGTGGACAATATGGCAAAAGCATACTACTGTGTCACCTTGTCCCCAAATAACCTGGCACCCACCAGGAGCTACCTGCTGGCTGGGGGCAGGCTACTATGTGTCTCAGATGAAAGGGACACAGAAGACTGTCCCTTTTCTTGCTCCCTCTCAGAGCACAGGGACCCTCCAGACCAAGGATTGTGCTAAATTCTTCTGGTGGTTCTTTCATTTCTGAAGGAGTTCATGGACACCAGAGATCCAAGAATTCACTTCTAGTGTTTCAGAACTGGAACGAGAAGTTGGTTTAGGCCTTCTTTCAGGGCTTGTATCAGTCAGCTTTTGCTTAGAAACAAAACACCCCAAAACTTGATAGGTTAAGATGGGTAAACATCATTTAGCATGATTCTGTGGGTCATCAGGGTGGTTCTATGGTGTGGACAGCTCAAGGGGGGCTGGATGGTATCTGGTATTTGGGATGCTAGTTGATCTGGAGTGGCCGTGACAGGAACATCTTGTCCAGTCTATGGTAGGCCAGCCTGGGCTTCTTCACATGAGGTGTTTGGGTTCCAAAGGGCAGCAAGAGAGGGCAAACAAACCAAACCTACAAGTACTTTATATGTCTCTGTGTCACATTTACTGTTGTCCCATTGGCCAGAGCAAGTCACGTGACCAAGCCCAGAATCAGTGTGAGAGGGGAGTATCCATGGGTATTCAATAAATAAATTGAGGGTCATTCCTGCAACATCTGCCCCAAAAGTGCGCATGTCAGAGGCGTGTCCTATTCTATGCCTACCTGGGAGTGTGCAAGGTCAGTACGGAGCAGCTCTTTAAAGGAAGACATGAGCAGGAGAGGTTCTTCCAAGGCAGGGGAGTATAGTGGAGTTTGACACACATAGGTTCAATTCCACACTCCATTTACTAGCAGCGCGACTCTAGGCAGGAGACTTCACTCCTCCAAGGCCCAGCTTCTTCATCTTTAAACTGGGCCTGCACAAGCCTCCTTCTGAGGTGCTTCAGAAGACTGAATGAGTCCATGTTTGTGAAGCAGCGTGGAGTCTGGAGTTAAACTGACACCCAGTACTAGCTGCTTTCATTGAGGGGCAGCTAGAGGGCACATGTGGTAGCAGGGAGGACAGAGGGGTGACAGAGGTCTCCCAAGCACAGGAAGAATGGCTGAGCCCTGGACTGCAGTACTGCCAGACCCCGGGAGGCCAGGCAAAGATCCTGGAAGGACAAAGCTCTTCTGGCTTCTTGCAAACTAAAACTTTATTCAAATATTTGTTTACAATCAAAAACAAATCACCCTTCCTTGGATGCTCATGACCCAGCAGTGGCCACTTGGATTCTACATGCCACCTTGTCCCTAAAATAGCTAATGCTGCTAGTTGTTGGAGGAACTGGACACCTTGCAGTCCGACCTGACATCTCTGTACATTGGACTCCATTGCCTGTGTCCTCCTTGGCATCTCCTCATGACTCACCCCCCACCTCTGAGCGTTACTTCTCAGCTTCTTGCATCAACCCCTTTCCCTCCTCTTGCTTTTTCCTGGCTGGTATTCCCCAAGTTCCATTCTTAACCCTTTTATCAGCAGTGTCATTTCACAGGCTGACCCCCACCGTGTTCTTCAACTCAGGGACCAGCTACATGCTCACGATCGTCTCAGTCTTTCTCTGGCCTCGACTTGCCCCTTGAACTGCAGATGAGTTGCTCACATTCAGTAGGTTGCGAAACAAATCTATCTACCCCATCTGTCTTAGTCCATTCAGGCTGCCATACAAAATACCATAGACTGGCTGGCGGCTTAAACAACAGAAGCTTATTTTTCACAGTTCTGGAGGCCGGAATTGGTCCAAGATCAGAGTGTCAGCATGTGGACGGTTCCAGGTGAGGATATCTCTAAATGCCATCAAATTGGGAGTTAGGGCTTCAATATATGAATTTGGCAGAGGGTGGGAGGGGGACACCAGCCCATAGCACCTCCTCCCCTCCTGTTCTATTCATATCCACCTTCCCCTCTTTCCAGTAGCCCCAGTCAGAAAACTATATCATTTCTTACAGTGGATCAGTACCAACTGTCTCTTGGTCCTTCGTCCTCTCTATCCCTGTAGCCACTCTCTCCAGGTCAGACATCACCACCCTCCTCAGACCACTGCGCAGGCTTGTCCCAGCAAGTTCTTCTCACCTTCACGCTTGTCCCAGCAAGTTCAACTTTGCCTCCAAAGCAAATAACCATCCCTGTTTTCCACATTCTCCTCATGTGCACACTGTAGAATCCTGCCTCCCCACCTCTCTGGCCCCACCTCCTGCCCGTCTTCCTGGCACCCTTGTGCTCTGCTACACTTGGCTACCTACAGTACGCTGAACAGACCATCTCACCCCTCTGCAGTTCCCTTACCTGGGGTACTCCTCCAAGCCTAGAAATTCCTGCTAATCTGTCAGGACCCAGCTCTGGGACCTTCCCTGCCCTCCACTTCAACATGAACTCTTTCTCCGTGGTACTCTGTAATCACCCCCAACCCTTATCACGTGCCATAGTGTATTGTGAGCCTGTTTTCCCTTACTGGTCTGTGAGGTCCTTGAGGGCAAGAATTACATCATTCATTTCTCTGTACCCCAGTGCCTATGATCAATGACAATAAATAAGTGTTGAACGAATGAATGAATGAATGAATGAGTGAGTGAATGGGTGAGATCGGTAGGTGAGTCCACACCTCCTTTTTTCTGCATTGAATCACCTCAGAAGCCCTGTTGGCACAGGTGCCAGCGGCTGCCAGCCTACACAGACTTCTCAAGCCTGGGAGGCGTGGGCGTGCCCCTTCCCGCCACACAGCACTAGGGGCCCTGCCAGATTTGCTCTCCTGTCCACATAAACCACTCTCAGAAAGTCAGTCCCTTGCCACCTCAGCTGAGTTCACCACTCCCTCCTCCACTTCCTTTCGCCCTTCCTGCCTGTTATGCTCAGTTCTCACATCACTTTATGCTGTCCTGCTCTCTAACTGTCTGGCACAGTTAAGCCCATTATTATATCAGTACATTCTACCATCTGGCTCATTCATTGTTTGAAGTGTGTATGTTGTCCTAGCTGTGCCCTCGTTGTGGGCTAGCACTTCGGTTTATGCTTCTTTTGTACTTTCTCAGTCCTTGGACATTTGGTAAATGCTACTCCACGGGTCTTTATTCCTGACTGACCTTGGAGTTCCTGTCACTTCCACACCCGTCTCCTTTTCTCTGAGCTGCCATTCTCTGGAGAAGGCAGATGGCCTAGGAGTTAAGAGTCAGCGGACCTGACCTCACATTTCGGCTCCACCATTTTCACCCTATGAGACGGGGAGCAAATAGCTTGCCCCCTTTGAGCTTCTATTTCCTTATCTATAAAATGGAGGTACTGTCACCCCTGCAGGGCTATTGTGAGGCTTAAATGAAACATTTAATATAAAACATTTATCACAGCACCTAGCAGGGAGTAAATACTCGATAAGTGTTGGCTGCTGTGATTGATGTTATTTTCAATAATATTATTTTATCAATAAACCTTCCCCTTAAGGATCTAGCATAGGTCAGCCCGTGGGCACCTAACACATGGAATAAGGGTTTGTGGACATATCAGACTGGCCTGCAAGTGGTTTCATGGGCTGCCTCTGAAATTCTACCCCTTGTTAGCTGGAATGAGAGGCTAATTTCCTCTGGGATGCGAGGGGAGAGTGGGGGCATTTCCATTCATCCCCAACAAGAGCTGTCCTCTTCTCTGTGAACATAACCGCCATTCTGATTCTTATCTTAGTACAGAGTGGGTTGTGACTGCTTTTACCCATTCATGAGCTCCTGGGATAGCCAGGCACAGGAGTCCCCCTTTAATCAGGCTTTTTAAGAGATAAGACAGCCCGCCCTTCCCATCCATTCAGTCAGGTGCTTAGGGTTTGCTTTTTCTGATTAGAGTTGGTCTCAGCATGGCTGTTGCTTGTCTTGAAGTGCTTTTCCTGAGAAAAGCAGCCTGAGGGGCCTGACAGGGCATTCAGCGCAGGTGGCTCCAAGGCCAAGACAGGAGGCCCAGGCCACACCTGTCCAGCCTCGGGGACACGGCTGGGCCGAGGCACCATAGTTGAGGGCTGCCCTCTTCCCTCTGGCCCCCGCCCCGAAGCCCTCGGAGTCCTATCCATGTGGGGAGAGGAAGGAGGGTTAAGGTATACTAACCTTCACACAGATGATACCATCCCTCAGCCATGGTGGCCTCTTCCAAACCACCTTATGGAGTAGACTGGTGGCCACTCAGCTGGCTCAGAGAAGAGACAGTATCATAGCCCCATCTCTGTTGGTTAGAGAGGCAAATTATGTGTATGTCTCACCTCTGTGCTGTCCCTTCCTTATCCCAGTTTGTAATTGCGTGAAAGACTATAAAATAATAGATGTTTTTATGGGAAGGACCCTTGGGGAATTCTAGCCCTGCACTGGGTTGAACAGCTGCATCAAAATCACCTGGGAAGCTATGTTCCAAAATACAGACTTTGGTGGACTCACTTCCAAGATGTCCAATTCAGTCAGCCTGGCTGGGACTCAGGAATCTGTACCTTAAAAACTCCCAGGAGATTTGGACACTCAGCAAGGTATGGAACCACAGACCTGGTCCCATTGCCTCATTTTGCCAGCAGGGACAGGGGTGCTCCGGGGACCCAGAGAGATCTCATGTCTTGACAAGTTAGTATTAGAATCCCAGAGCTCCACAGATACTGTTGGTGCCCTGCCTTCTTCTCACAACAACCAGGGCCAGAGCTGTCTCCCCAGTTCTCATGGGATCTGGGTCACTGGGGTGCCAGCAGTGAGGTGCTGACTCAGGACACCTAGCAGCCCATGGTCCCAGGGAAGGTAAAGGAGCCAGGGCCGAGAAGAGGGTCTGTGGAGCCATTGGCATATGGTATAAATGTATATATGCCCTGACCTCCACCCACACCCTCCCCAGCTGCCTGTGGCACCTCTGCAACCCCCATTGCTGGCAGGCGGAGAGTGCAGTGTGTGACCTGTATTGAGGTTCTATAAAGGGTTCAAGTTGAAGTTGGCTGGATGGTGACCCAAATGGGTGGATTTGACACAGAGGTAGAAAATAACATTGGGACAAGGTCTAAGTTTACCAGCACAGACAGCCCCAGGCCCCGAGGACACTGAATACATTTGTCTTCTGAGCTGAGCATATGGCCCTTCTAGAAGGATGAGACTGTCCAAAGACACCTAGACCTGCCCCCAGCAGTTTACACGGGGAGCCTCTGGAATAGCAGGTGCAAACCCCACGGAGACAGGCTGTGCATTTGGATCGAAAACAGCATTTAAACTAGGAAAACAAAAATATGTAAATTCAGGCAGCCCTGGATGGGGAAAGCTATGCAGAATGCTGGAGGGAATCGCCTGCCGCTGGGAATCAAGGGCCCAGAGCCCCTGTGCCTTTGGGAAACCATCTTCCTAAAACTGCTCACCCCCAGGGCTGCAGATGGCACTTGTGCTAGGGAAGGGGGCGAGGGGGCTGCCGGCCTGCGGAGATGGGAAGCAAAGCCTGTGCAGCTGGGCTGCCGCTGGTAGTGCTCCAGGAAGGTAGAACTTTTTTTTTCCTGATAAGTGAGAGGCAGTTTCATGGCACTATGAAAAAGCTTCCCCAGGCATGCAGACCTTAAGTAAATAAAAGCACAAAAATAGATTTTTCAAACCGTGTCTTTCCAGAGCATAGTAGGATTTACTGAGAAATTGGATTGAATTCTCCCTGACTCACCTGACTGCTGAGTGGAGGAATTCAAAGGAAAAGTGTGTGTCTCTCCAGCCGTGTCTGCTGACCAGGGCTTACTGCTCTTAATGGGTCACTTTTTGAAAGACAGCTTGGATGTCTGAACAGAAGGCTGGGGATTGGGGCTGAAGCTTAGCTGGGCCACCCCTGCACCTGAACCCCACTTCCAGGATGAAGAGTGATTTATTGTAGAACCGCTGCTCCGCCCAGCGTTGTCGACTGGTTTCCTGCAGGTATGAAGGCCACAGACAGCCCTCAGGAGAACGGGGTTGTTTTTCCAGTGGCGATAAGGAATTGGCTCTGAATCCGCACCCTGACTCCATTCCACTTGGGTATCAAGACTGCGATTTGCCAGATGGCCAGCCCAGTGCTGGGGTTTAGGGTATGACCATAGAGCACAAAGGAGGTTTTCTCCTGAGCCAAGCCATGAGGATTAAAATACCAGAACACCACTAGCATCAAGTTTTAGGTAGATTTTCAGAAACCAGGCTTTAAATGGCCACAAACCATCAAGGACTTAAATATAGTGCCCTGGACCATGTTCCATAGAGTGGGGTTCCAGAATCTTATTATGGATGAGAACCAGTGGTATGCTAAGATATACTGGTTCTCTGAACAAATTTAAAAGCCCTGATTTGAAGTTTTCTCCGATTTCCAGGGTGTAAATATTCTCACCATGGTGAATCTCGAATAACCAAAGTGAAGTTGCTAAATGTGGAGTTGGGAAAAAAGGCACACAATCGGCTCTGGTGAGCAGTTCGTGTCGGATCCAGCTCACCACTGAACTATGTCCCTAACCCGTAGATCCAAAGAGTTTACAAGCAGAGACACCTAAGAGGGACACACCGAACCACATGCCAGGGTACAGAACAGTCCTCCCCTCAGCTAACAGAATCTTTTAACCAGCAAGAGGTTGCATGTCACCACACTAACACAGGGATGTCAGTGGGTGTTGCGTAACCAGCTGTCTCCATGTTAGTTTCCGTGATGAGACAATTTTAGGGGTTATCACATCCCTTGAGGAACTTGTTAAAAATAGATCCTCCTGAGCTCCACCCCCAGAGAATCTCATTTTATAGATCAGGATAAGGTCCGGGCATCTACATTTGGCCACCAGACTACAGGTAGAATTCACAATTTGAGAAATTCTCATCTACTGCTTACTCACCTAGTGGTAAACTGAAAGTTCACGGTCTGGTGGCTTTTAACATAATGATTGCTTTCTCAGCACTCACTGTTTTGCTCCAGTGAAACAGGGTTGTTTTTTCAAAGTCTCACCATGCAAAATCTGATTCTAAATCACAATAATAGCTAACATTTATTGAGAGCTTCCCAAACACCAAACATCAAACGTGTGTTACCCCAGTCTCATCCTGACAGCTACCCTATTTTTACCATCCCCATTTTGCAGATGAGGAAACTGGAGCCCAGAGAAATTTCCCAAAGAGATGGTGCCAGGATTCAGATCCAGGCACTCTGACTCCAGTATCTTCTTTCTAAGCATGACACTGAGCTGCCTCTGTAAAACAGTGTTTCTCAGAGAGTCTTTGTCTTTTGCCTTAGCTAGCTCATGCTAAAGTTCAGCTCGGTTTCATGGGCATTTAATGGAGTGCCTATAAGATGCTGCCACTGGCATAAGTGATCTCATTTAATCCTTGCAGCAACCTTATGGGGAAAGTCTGACTGCTGTTTTCCAGCAGAGGAAAAGTAGATTCAGAGAGGTTCTGGGGCTTCCCCAGTGTTGCACAGCCAGCTAAAGGCAGAGTGGAAATTTGTTACTAACTCCAGTACCTCACAGGTAAGTCTGGCTGGTTTTTAGTCTAAAGCAAGGCAGCTTTGATGCATTGGCACTCTTTTAAACATTTGAGCATGTTTCTGGCACTCTTAATTTTGACTGTTTAATGTCTGAATTCTTATGTAAAACATTAGTGTACAAATGAGGAAGACAGGCATATCCACCAATATCTGTAAACACCAGACAGAGTGGGCTAAGTGCAGAAGTAAATGCAGAGGACTATGTAAATACAGAGAAAGGGTCATCTCTTTGGGAATCAAAGAGGGCTTTCCAGAGGAGGTGGCGCTAGAGCTGGCCTGGAGGACATGGGAAATTTTGGGGAGTGTGGAAGGAGGGTAAGGAAGGGGCAGCAGTGGGAGAGGACATGGTGGAAGCTGAACCTGGGGCTCAGGGGTATGGCCAGATCTCAGAGCCCCATGAACATCGCTGAGAGTCTACCTTTTCTCCTTGGGCTAGCTTCATGCTTGATTTGTCATTAGAGACACTGTGATTTTTCTCCTCCAGCTGATCGATCCTATTTTCCATTACCTTAAAACAGCTTTCTGTAATCCTCTCTATGGTGGATTTATTTTCTTCCTGGGCCTCTGTGCTCACAAGGCTCCAGCTTTAACCACGAGCCCATCAGAGCAGTTGCCAGGTGTGTGTCACTGGTTTGAGGACTCTGGATGTGATGAGATGCTCAAGCGCTTCTTTTTGTTTTCTTAGAGCAAAAGTACGTTTCTGTCCTTCACGAGCATTGGTGCAATGACAGGTCCAGCTAGAGTGGCCCTGGCTTCCCTGTGAGCACCCCATTCCTCAGGGAATGCCTGGGATATCTGTCAGCCACTTCCTGCAGTCTGGCTGTCCCAGTGGCTTGAGTGCTTTGGACACTGATTCCCAGGGACATTAAGCAGTTCTTGCCACTGCCCTCTGGCTGTGCCAAGTGGATGCATCTTGTGACAAAGCGAAATGGCACATTTACCTCTGAGCTTGTGGTAGCATCGTTTGGGTGATCATCGTAATCTCAAAGGACGCATGCAGGGCTCCATAGCCTTGACAAATGGCCTGTGGGAAAAAGAAATGCCACAGTCTCTTTGTCAGTTACAGATAAACCACAATCAGAGCCAACACTGCTTTGCACTCAGAGCCACTGGCAAGTGCTGCAGGATCCAGGGGCTCTTGCCCTAGACCCTCTGAATAGGAATCAGCTTACCACTGCCATGCGGCTCATCAAGACTCCCAGGCACTGGAACCACCCGTTGTTCCTAGCCATAGTCGTAAATCGTGAGTGCGTACCTCTTCTTCATCCCCGAATCTGCAACCAGAGTGTTAATGAAACTCCCACACAGCAGAGCAGGGGGTTGGCATGTCTGAAATGATGGGGATGCTTTCTGGGGTGGGCATTTTCTTTACGCTGTGGTCTCTACTGCATGTTCTGGATGGCATCACTAGCAATAACTTGATAGCTGGGTTCTGCCATTATACTGTCTCATGAAAGCCTCTGCTCATGCCTTTTAACATGTCACATTCCTCACGTTCATGAGGTACTTCTGGAGGGCTTCTTCATAGACCCTGCTTTCAGCATCATCTGGCAACATGTCATCCAAGAAGTCTCTCCCAGACTGCTGAGTTGAGACAGGTGGAACATCTCTGTGGTGGAGGCCACTTGGCCTCTCTAGTCTATTTCTAAATTAAAATCTCTAAATGGTGCAAGAAGGCCTAATGAGAAGTGCTTCTTTCATCATTGTCCTGGTCTTAGCAGGGCTGTGAAAGCCCTCAGTACACATGGTTAGACTTCCACAGACAGCTTGGTACCCCAGCCACACCCCATTCCTTTATTTGGGGCTCTTGGTCTTGTTTTCATCAAAGCAGAATGAAAGCCTCTTGGCATATGAATCTCAAGAAGCAAGTTGGTGACATCAAGTTCTCGGTATGCTTGAGAGCAGCCATTTTTTAAGCCTAAAGTCTATTTGGATTTCAGAGAGAAGGCTGAGTGAGTTCAGTTGCCTACAAGGAGAACTTTGATTCAGACTTCTGCTGACCTCCTACTGCACAAATGGAACTGTGCTAGGGATGGGGAAGATGAAGCTATGCCTGAGGCTTGGTCTATGCTCTCACATAGTTTACAATACAACCCTTGAACACCAACTAATATTTTTGGCTGTTGTCTAGGTTTCTTTTCTTCTTTTCTTCTTTGTAAATTTTTATTTATTTTTTGTAAAGCTATATCACTTTGTCACCTAAAATGTAGCATTTGGTGTAGTAATAAAACAGGTTGAGACTGAGCTAAGTTCACCTCAGAACCACAGTACTCAACAGTGTGATGCTTCCTCTGATAGAAAGATGATAAAGGTAGGTAAAAAGATAGAAACAGAGATGATAGATGATGATCGATAGATAGATAGATGATAGATAGATAATGATGATAGATAGATAGATAGATAGATAGATAGATAGATAGATAGATAGATAGATAGATAGATAGATAGATAGATAGATAGATAGATAGATAGATAGATAGATAGATAGATAGATAGATAGATAGA